>NC_084624.1:49771178-49827317 GCF_033978795.1 Nerophis ophidion
CATCCCAAGCGGAGGCGGATCAGCAGCGCAGAGATGTCCCCAGCCGATACACAGGCAAGCAGTACATGGCCATCGGATCGGATCGGACCGGACCCCCTCCACAGGGGAGAGTGGGACATAGAAGAAAAAGAAAAGAAACAGCAGATCAACTGGTCTAAAAAGGGAGTCTATTTAAAGGCTAGAGTATACAAATGAGTTTTAAGGTGAGACTTAAATGCTTCTACTGAGGTAGCATCTCGAACTGTTACCGGGAGGGCATTCCAGAGTACTGGAGCGATTTGATATCCTATTACGCAGCTCATTTTTATTTCAATCAATCAATCAATCAATCAATGTTTACTTATATAGCCCTAAATCACTAGTGTCTCAAAGGGCTGCACAAACCACCACGACATCCTCGGTAGGCCCACATAAGGGCAAGGAAAACTCACACCCAGTGGGACGTCGGTGACAATGATGACTATGAGAACCTTAGAGAGGAGGAAAGCAATGGATGTCGAGCGGGTCTAACATGATACTGTGAAAGTTCAATCCACAATGGATGCAACACAGTCGCGAGAGTCCAGTCCAAAGCGGATCCAACACAGCAGCGAGAGTCCCGTTCACAGCGGAGCCAGCAGGAAACCATCCCAAGCGGAGGCAGATCAGCAGCGCAGAGATGTCCCCAGCCGATACACAGGCAAGCAGTACATGGCCATCGGATCGGATCGGACCGGACCCCCTCCACAGGGGAGAGTGGGACATAGAAGAAAAAGAAAAGAAACAGCAGATCAACTGGTCTAAAAAGGGAGTCTATTTAAAGGCTAGAGTATACAAATGAGTTTTAATCAATCAATCAATCAATGTTTATTTATATAGCCCCAAATCACAAATGTCTCAAAGGACTGCACAAATCATTACGACTACAACATCCTCGGAAGAACCCACAAAAGGGCAAGGAAAACTCACACCCAGTGGGCAGGGAGAATTCACATCCAGTGGGACGCCAGTGACAATGCTGACTATGAGAAACCTTGGAGAGGACCTCAGATGTGGGCAACCCCCCCCCCTCTAGGGGACCGAAAGCAATGGATGTCGAGCGGGTCTAACATGATACTGTGAAAGTTCAATCCATAGTGGCTCCAAGACAGCAGTGAGAGTCCCGTCCACAGGAAACCATCTCAAGCGGATCAGCAGCGTAGAGATGTCCCCAACCGATACAGGCGAGCGGTCCATCCTGGGTCCCGATGAGCGGTCCATCCTGGGTCTCGACTCTGGACAGTCAGTACTTCATCCATGGTCATCGGACCGGACCCCCTCCACAAGGGAGGGGGGGACATAGGAGAAAGAAAAGAAGCGGCAGATCAACTGGTCTAAAAAGGAGGTCTATTTAAAGGCTAGAGTATACAAATGAGTTTTAAGGTGAGACTTAAATGCTTCTACTGAGGTGGCATCTCGAACTGTTACCGGGAGGGCATTCCAGAGTACTGGAGCCCAAACGGAAAACGCTCTATAGCCCGCAGACTTTTTTTGGGGCTTTGGGAATCACTAATAAGCCGGAGTCCTTTGAACGCAGATTTCTTGCCGGGACATATGGTACAATACAATCGGCAAGATAGGATGGAGCTAGACCGTGTAGTATTTTATACGTAAGTAGTAAAACCTTAAAGTCACATCTTAAGTGCACAGGAAGCCAGTGCAGGTGAGCCAGTACAGGCGTAATGTGATCAAACTTTCTTGTTCTTGTCGAAAGTCTAGCAGCCGCATTTTGTGCCAGTGTTTTTCAACCTTTTCTGAGCCAAGGCACATTTTTGTTTCCTGGGAAAAAAATCCCGACACACATCACCAGCAGAAAACGTTAAAAAAATGAAACCCATCAGCCGATATTGACGGTAAAAAGTTGTTCTCGCATTTATTGGATATGAATTCAAACCATAACCAGACATGCATCACTATAGCTCTCGTCTCAAAGTAGGTGTGATGTCACCACCTGTCACATCACGCCTTGACTTATTTGGAGGTTTTTTTTGGGGTGTTTTCCTGTGTGTAGTGTTTAAGTTCTTGTCTCGCGCTCCTATTTTGTTGTTTCTATTTACATTATTTAGCCTTTATTTAACCAGGTAAAATCCCATTGAGATACGTAATATCGCTAAAATTCGCTCCATTTTGTCCACTAAAGACGCTGAGATCATTATCCATGCGTTTGTTACGTCTCGTCTCGATTACTGTAACGTATTATTTTCGGGTCTCCCCATGTCTAGCATTAAAAGATTACAGTTGGTACAAAATGCGGCTGCTAGACTTTTGACAAGAACAAGAAAGTTTGATCACATTACGCCTGTACTGTATATACCTTTATATACATATATACATACATATATACCTGTACTGGCTCACCTGCACTGGCTTCCTGTGCACTTAAGATGTGACTTTAAGGTTTTACTACTTACGTATAAAATACTACACGGTCTAGCTCCATCCTATCTTGCCGATTGTATTGTACCATATGTCCCGGCAAGAAATCTGCGTTCAAAGGACTCCGGCTTATTAGTGATCCCCAAAGCCCAAAAAAAGTCTGCGGGCTATAGAGCGTTTTCCGTTCGGGCTCCAGTACTCTGGAATGCCCTCCCGGTAACAGTTCGAGATGCCACCTCAGTAGAAGCATTTAAGTCTCACCTTAAAACTCATTTGTATACTCTAGCCTTTAAATAGACTCCCTTTTTAGACCAGTTGATCTGCCGTTTCTTTTCTTTTTCTTCTATGTCCCACTCTCCCTTGTGGAGGGGGTCTGGGCCGATCCGGTGGCCATGTACTGCTTGCCTGTGTATCGGCTGGGGACATCTCTGCGCTGCTGATCCGCCTCCGCTTGGGATGGTTTCCTGCTGGCTCCGCTATGAACGGGACTCTCGCTGCTGTGTTGGATCCGCTTTGGACTGGACTCTTGCGACTGTGTTGGATCCATTATGGATTGAACTTTCACAGTATCATGTTAGACCCGCTCGACATCCATTGCTTTCCTCCTCTCCAAGGTTCTCATAGTCATCATTGTCACCGATGTCCCACTGGGTGTGAGTTTTCCTTGCCCTTATGTGGGCCTACCGAGGATGTCGTGGTGGTTTGTGCAGCCCTTTGAGACACTAGTGATTTAGGGCTATATAAGTAAACATTGATTGATTGAACATGACTTAAACCAAACATGATCACAGACATGACAACGAGTCGGTAAGAGTTGGACTGTCAACATCCATCCTTTTTTTTTTTTTTTTTTTAATATTACCCTTTTTATTTGGGTTTCTAAACCAGAAAGCCTTAGAAGACAGAGAATATTTGGACGACGTTGTAGGACTGGAAATAGTCTACTGAATGAACACAGAACACAACAGCACAGTGAAACTCTTCACACACGCAGGAAGTTGAGAGCAGCTCCTCTAGCGAGTTTAAAATGACAGACACACAGCCAAACCTCCGTGTTACCACAGATCTAAACAACCAAATCGCTTCTCTGTGCAGCTGCGAGCAGAGAGCGAGATTTTTTTTTTTGCGGTTACAAAGCAGGCGAGCTTCCAGGCTGGACACTTAAATATAACGGAGCGGCGAGAGAACACTAAGGCTTATGTGATTCCCACCTCGGCTTTCAGTGATGTCCGACTTTAATGATTACCAACATTTACGTTTATTGCAGAAAGTATTTGGCCGCCTGCCAAATCCCATGGAATTGTCCAACATGTTTTGGTATCCTGGAACATTCAAAGTTCCTTTCACTGGAACTAAGGGGCCGAGCCCAACTCCTGAAAAACTAACCCCACGCCATAATTCCGCCTGTATCGGTTGGGGACATCTCTACGCTGCTGATCCGCTTGAGATGGTTTCCTGTGGACGGGACTCTCACTGCTGTCTTGGAGCCACTATGGATTGAACTTTCACAGTATCATGTTAGACCCGCTCGACATCCATTGCTTTCGGTCCCCTAGAGGGGGGGGGGGGGGTTGCCCACATCTGAGGTCCTCTCCAAGGTTTCTCATAGTCAGCATTGTCACTGGCGTCCCACTGGATGTGAATTCTCCCTGCCCACTGGGTGTGAGTTTTCCTTGCCCTTTTGTGGGTTCTTCCGAGGATGTTGTAGTCGTAATGATTTGTGCAGTCCTTTGAGACATTTGTGATTTGGGGCTATATAAATAAACATTGATTGATTGAATTCCTCCTCCACCAAATTTCACACTCGGCACGATGCAGTCCGAAATGTAGCGTTCTCCTGGCAACCTCTAAACCCAGACTGGTCCATCAGATTGCCGGATGGAAAAACGTGATTCATCAGTCCAGAGAAGGAGTCCCCACTGCTCTAGAGTCCATAGGCTTTGTATTGGACTTGGTGATATATGGCTTTGACCAGACCTGCGGCCCGTTAAACTTTTCAATCTGGCCCGCCGGATATTCCCAAATATATTTTTTTAGATATTTAAAATGGAAAGTGCAGCTGCCATTATGATGTACAATGATGTTTTCTAATGACTGGAACTATACAAAGTATTTCAATTGTTGGAATCTGCGCTTATGGAGGATATATCAGTTACTATGGTAATCTAATAGTTGCTAGGGCTGCGAATCTTTGGGTGTCCCACGATTCGATTCAATATCGATTCTTGGGGTCGCGATTTGATTATCGATTTTTTCGATTCAACGCGATTCTCAATTCAAAAACGATATTTTTCCGATTCAAAACGATTCTGTATTTTTTCAATACATAGGATTTCAGCAGGATCTACCCCAGTCTGCTGACATGCTAGCAGAATAGTAGATTTTTTTAAAGAAGCTTTTATAATTAAATAAATAAATGGGTTGTACTTGTGGCCCTCGAGGGCCAAACAATGACATCACTTGCGTGATCCAAGTAAAGAAAGCCGTCCTCCCGTTTGCTCCAGACGGAGACGATTTTTGTTATTTGGGTCCAAAACGGCTCTTTCAACGTTCTGGGTTGCCTACATCTGTGTTAGTGGAAAAGCGGCGAATGAGTGAAAGAGACAGAGATGTTGCCATGGAGACGAGGGTTTTTCTAACGGGTCTGGCTGCAGTTGCACCGCGACACCTGTCCGTCAGTAATAACAGTCCCCGCTAACCTGGAACAATTCAAACAGTTATGTTTTTTTTATTGTTTAATTTGCATTGCCTCACATTTCTTAATTCTCATTTTTTTCTTTTGATTTTATTGTGTTGAAAATAAAAATGAAGACATTTAAAAAAACAATTTTTTAAGAAATATTTTCCCGCGGCCCAGCCCCACGGTAAATTGAGTTTGAGACCCCTGGCTTAGACATTGGGCAGAAAGTTCTGGAATGTTATCTTGTGTTGTCAGACGTACGGCCCGAAGGCCGGATCAGGCCCACGAACAGGTTTTTATCCGGCCCGCGGGATGAGTTCGTTCGCCAAGCATCAAAATGGGCGTATATTTTTGAATGAGAGAAACTGCTGTTCAAAAGGTGTCCACTAGATGTCAGTATAGCAATTCTTTGTATCTCTGTAGATAAATAAAATAAATGATAAATGGGTTGTACTTGTATAGCGCTTTTCTACCTTCAAGGTACTCAAAGAGCTTTGACACTACTTCCACATTTACCCATTCACACACACATTCGCACACTGATGGAGGGAGCTGCCATGCAAGGCGCCCAACCAGCACCCATCAGGAGCAAGGGTGAAGTGTCTTGCTCAGGACACAACGGACGTGACGAGGTTGGTATTAGGTGGGATTTGAACCCGGGACCCTCGGGTTGCGCACGGCCACGCCTTTAATTGTAAAGGACAATGTTTTATCAACTGATTGCAATAATGTAAATTTGTTTTAACTATTAAACAAACGTAAAATACGACTTATTTTATCTTTGTGAAAACATTGGACACAGTGTGTTGTCAAGCTTATGAGATGCGATGCAAGTGTAAGCCACTGTGACACTTTTTTTTTTATATAAATGTCTAATGATAATGTCAATGAGGGATTTTTAATCACCGCTATGCTGAAATTATAACTAATATTGATACTGTTGGTAATATTAATTTTGGTTTCATTACTTTTGGTTTGTTCTGTGTCATGTTTGTGTCTCCTCTCAATTGCTCTGTTTATTGCAGTTCTGAGTGTTGCTGGGTCAGGTTTGAGAATCGATTCTGAATCGCACAACGTGAGAATCGCGATTCGTATTCGAATCTATTTTTTTCCCCCACACCCCTATTAGTTACTATGGTCATCTACGTCACAGCAGCTCAAACAAGGCACCAAGCAGTGTGGGCGGGAAGCGTTTCCACAGACGCAGAAGGAGCTTTTCACAACAAAGTTCTAAAGCTTAGTGATATATCAGATTGGAGGTGGGTTTATTTTGTACCCTTCGCGTTCATATTTCACGGTTTGTTGAATTTTTGTTGCGTTTCACTTGATTGTAAAATATGTCGATCGAAAGGGTGTGTGACATTCATACATTGTCAATATTCAGTGTTTTATCGTTCATAGAAAAATTTAAAATTCCATTACGTTTTGTCATAACGTTTTTAGCATTCAATCAGACATTATTGTGAAGTTTTCAATTAGTGTACCTAAAAATAGATATACCGGCCCCCAGACACATTTTCTTCTCTAAATGTGGCCCCCCCAAGTCAAAATGATTGCCCAGGCCTGGCTTAGACGCAGCTGCTCGGTCATGGAAACCCATTCCATGAAGCTCTCTGCGTACTGTACGTGGGCTAATTGGAAGGTCACATGAAGTTTGGAGCTCCGTAGCAACTGACTGTGCAAAAAGTCTTTGCACTATGCGCTTCAGAAGCAGCTGACCCCCTCTCTGATTGTAGAAACAGTCTCCATGCCTAAGTGCTAGATTTTATACACCGGGCTAAGTGATTAGGACACCTGATTCTCATCATTTGGATGGGTGGAAATGCTTTTGGCAATATAGTGTATGTCCCCATTGCTGGAGAAACACTATACAGAAACACATTTACGCACTACTGGGCATTGTACAAGTGAATTAGTGAAATGAATTATATTTATATAGCGCTTTTCTCTAGTGACTCAAAGCGCTTTACATAGTGAAACCCAATATCTAGGTTTGATTTTTTATTTATTTATTTTTAAACCAGTGTGGGTGGGACTGGGAGCAGGTGGGTAAAGTGCCTTGCCCAAGGACACCGGCAGTTGGATGTTATTGACAAGCACGCTGTGGAGTAAACTTTTAAGAAGTCAGCCAACACACCTCATTTGCATCTTTTATGATTAGACAAGACAACACATATATTTGCAAGGCCATTTTCAAGAAGGATATTTAAAGCTCGGTTGGTAGAGTGGCCGTGTCAGCAACTTGAGGGTTGCAGGTTCGATTCCCGCTTGTGCCATCCTAGTTACTGCCGTTGTGTCCTTGGGCAAGACACTTTACCCACCTGCTCCCAGTGCCACCCACACTGGTTTAAATGTAACTTAGATATTGGGTGTCACTATGTAAAGCGCTTTGAGTCACTTGAGAAAAGCGCTATATAAATATAATTCACAATTCACAATTCACTAGGATGGCAGAAGTGGGGATTGAACCTGCAACCCTCAAGTTGCTGGCACGGCCGCTTTACCAACCTAGCTATACCGCCCCACACCAAATAACACAAAATGTGTTATTTTCTGGCGCATTTAAAAAAAAATCAATAAACCCTCAACAGCAATTAAAACTGTCAAAACTAAAATTGCAAAAAACATACTAACATGGGAAAATTAAGAAATAAAATATCTGAACTCACATTTGATCGCCAGGTTTGCAGAGTTAGCTTCCGGGGTTGGCCGACATGCTCTCACAAGATGTAGTTTCTCTTTAAATATCCTTCTTGAAAATGGCCTTGCAAATATATGTGTTGTCTTGTCTAATCATAAAAGATGCAAATGAGGTGTGTTGGCTGACTTCTTAAAAGTTTACTCCACAGCGTGCTTGTCAATAACATCCAACTGCTGGCATGGCTACATTCAATAACCTAAAAGGGGGCTACTGCGCATGTGCTTCACCACTATGGGGCCCCCCGCAACCCCAAAGGAAATAAGCGGTAGGAAATGGATGGATGGATGGAGGGTGCCAATCTGGTATCAAATGAAGGAAGAATTCATTCCCAAGAAAAACAGCAGGGGGTCCATTGTCTGGCGGTGGTTCGGCTTCAAGCGGGAATATGTCGAACAGACAACCGCAATTTGTCAAGTGTGGGGCAAAAGCGTTGCTACAAAAAATAGTATTACTGCTAATATGTAGCATCATTTGAAAAGTCACCTGCTTGAGAATGAAGAGTGATTACTTAGTTGTGATTTCCGTCTCTGCATGAAAGTTTAAAAGTAGCATATATTAATGCAGTACGAACAATGTTTTAACGTAGACGCACAGAATCATCATACTGCTGTGATTATATGCATCAAGTGGTCATTCAAGGCTAATGCAAAATATTGAGATCTATATCGTGTATCGTGACATGGCCTAAAAACATCGAGATATTAAAAAAAGGCCATATCGCCCAGCCCCAAGTTGCCGTAAACATTGCAGAAAATTTCAAACACATAACAAACCTTGTTGTTTTGTAAACATAAAAAAACATATTTTGACAACATCAAAGGCGTCATGCTTGTTTTTTTTAACATCAAAAGCAGTTTACGGTCTCCCACTGATCCCGACTTAAATGTTTTTGTTGCGATCAAAGGCCGTTTTCGAACTAACATAATGTACATGTTTTTGTCAGCACTGACGACCATTCAGACCATTTGGTTCAAGTAAAATGTGTTTAAGGACTGCAGGCGGACGCACAGAGAAAACATGTCAATTCCTTTTGAGAAGGCCTGACCCGACAAAAGTCGAAACCCACGACCTTTTTGTTGCCAAGCTTTGGACTGATGCACTTCACAACGATAAAACACTCAAGAAGAAAACAGTGCTGCAGCAGCCAACAGTATGGCGCCTGCTAGAGAATGAAGAGTGCTTACTCTGCATGTCAACATCTCCATTCGGTGCCACACTAACAAAATGCAGAGGCAAACACCAACACCGTATGGAAAAAATAGTCAAGGAGATAACGTCCACAGTAAACTACCACATAGCGATTTGATGTCCTATTACGCAGCTCATTTTTATTTGGCAGTTATTGAAATATCTTGTGTGACATCATGCACAAAAGTGCACTTTATTCATTTTAAACTATTGTAGTGGCATTCTGTACAAAAAGTGCACTTTAATTTAGTGTTTTGATATGTCATCTTAGTGACATCATGCACAAAACTGCACTCATAGCTGCTCTCTAACAATCTTGCACTTTCTGTTTTGAAAATGACAATGTTTGAACCATTGCTTAGTAAATACAGTTTTGGTCAATAGATCAATCAATCAATCAATCAATGTTTACTTATATAGCCCTAAATCACTAGTGTCTCAAAGGGCTGCACAAACCACCACGACATCCTCGGTAGGCCCACATAAGGGCAAGGAAAACTCACACCCAGTGGGACATTGGTGACAATGACCCAGTGGGACGTCGGTGACAATGATGACTATGAGAACCTTGGAGAGGAGGAAAGCAATGGATGTCGAGCGGGTCTAACATGATACTGTGAAAGTTCAATCCACAATGGATCCAACACAGTCGCGAGAGTCCAGTCCAAAGCGGATTCAACACAGCAGCGAGAGTCCCGTTCACAGCGGAGCCAGCAGGAAACCATCCCAAGCGGAGGCGGATCAGCAGCGCAGAGATGTCCCCAGCCGATACACAGGCGAGCACTACATGGCCACCAGATCGGACCGGACCCCCTCCACAAGGGAGAGTGGGACATAGAAGAAAAAGAAAAGAAACGGCAGATCAACTGGTCTAAAAAGGGAGTCTATTTAAAGGCTAGAGTATACAAATGAGTTTTAAGGTGAGACTTAAATGCTTCTACTGAGGTGGCATCTCGTTGTGATTTCCCTCTCTGCATGTAAGTTCAAAATGAGCAAATATTAATGCAGTATGAACAACAATGTTTTAATGTAGACACAGAATCATCATACTGCTGTGATTATATGCATCAAGTGTTCATTCAAGGCTAAGGCAAAATATCGAGATATATAGCGTGTATTGCTATAGGGCCTAAAATATAGAGATATTAAAAAAAGTCCATATCGCCCAGCCCTAAGTTGGCGTTAACATTGCACAAAATTTCAAGCACATAACACACCTGGGTGTTTTGTAAACATAAAAAACATGTTTTGACAACATCAAAGGCATCAGGCTTGAATTTTTTTAACATCAAAGGCAGTTTACGGTCTTCCTAAATGTTTTTGTTGACATCAAAGGCCGTTTTCGAACGAACATAATATACATGTTTTTGTCAGCACTGACGACCATTCAGACTTTTGGGTTCAAGTAAAATATGTGTTTAGGAACTGCAGGCTGAAGCACAGAGAAAACACGTCAATTCCTCTTGAGAAGGCCCGAGCCGACAAAAAGTCGAAACCCGCCACCTTATTGTTGCCAAGCAGTGGACTGATGCACTTCACAAGAGACCAGGATAAAACAATCAAGAAGAAAACAGTGCAGCAGTGTGGCGCCTTTGGCATTCAGCGCCATTGTTTGCCTTTGATAGGAAAAGTCTTAATGACACTCAAGTACTCGGCGGGCTGAGGATTCAAGCACAAACAAAACACGAAAATAGAAGATAAAAAAAAAAAAATAAACGTTCACGCTGGAGTCCTTGAGAGCGGAATAAAGCACCGCTCACAAATTGGTTGGGTGCCAAGTGGCGCCGCCGCCAGTTGCTCAGTTAACAGGCGCCGTGTCATTCAGGGCCGCGCCCACTCCCACGAAAGCTACGTGTCCCCAACGCCCTGCCAGCCAGAGAGCATCACAAATTGGACTGGAGTGGGGAAAAAAAATTTAAATTAATTACTGTAACGTATTATTTTCGGGTCTCCCCATGTCTAGCATTAAAAGATTACAGTTGGTACAAAATGCGGCTGCTAGACTTTTGACAAGAACAAGAAAGTTTGATCACATTACGCCTGTACTGTATATACCTTTATATACATATATACATACATATATACCTGTACTGGCTCACCTGCACTGGCTTCCTGTGCACTTAAGATGTGACTTTAAGGTTTTACTACTTACGTATAAAATACTACACGGTCTAGCTCCATCCTATCTTGCCGATTGTATTGTACCATATGTCCCGGCAAGAAATCTGCGTTCAAAGGACTCCGGCTTATTAGTGATCCCCAAAGCCCAAAAAAAGTCTGCGGGCTGTAGAGCTTTTTCATTTCGGGCTCCAGTACTCTGGAATGCCCTCCCGGTAACAGTTCGAGATGCTACCTCAGTAGAAGCATTTAAGTCTCACCTTAAAACTCATTTGTATACTCTAGCCTTTAAATAGACTCCCTTTTTAGACCAGTTGATCTGCCGTTTCTTTTCTTTTTCTTCTATGTCCCACTCTCCTTTGTGGAGGGAGTCCGGTCCGATCCGGTGGCCATGTACTGCTCGCCTTAACACATTAAGGCAAGAAATCTGCGTTCAAAGGACTCCGGCTTATTAGTGATTCCCAAAGCCCAAAAAAAGTCTGCGGGCTATAGAGCGTTTTCCGTTCGGGCTCCAGTACTCTGGAATACCCTCCCGGTAACAGTTTGAGATGCCACCTCAGTAGAAGCATTTAAGTCTCACCTTAAAACTCATCTGTATACTCTAGCCTTTAAATAGACTCCCTTTTTAGACCAGTTGATCTGCCGTTTCTTTTCTTTTTCTTCTATGTCCCACTCTCCTTTGTGGAGGGAGTCCGGTCCGATCCGGTGGCCATGTACTGCTCGCCTGTGTATCGGCTGGGGACATCTCTGCGCTGCTGATCAGCCTCCGCTTGGGATGGTTTCCTGCTGGCTCCGCGACTCTCGCTGCTGTGTTGGATCCGCTTTGGACTGGACTCTCGCGACTGTGTTGGATCCATTATGGATTGATCTTTCACAGTATCATGTTCTCATATGTTCTCATAGTCATCAGTATCATCAGTATCACAGTATCACGTTCTCATAGTCATTATTGTCACCGACGTCCCACTGGGTGTGAGTTTTCCTTGCCCTTATGTGGGCCTACCGAGGATGTCGTAGTGGTTTGTGCAGCCCTTTGAGACACTAGTGATTTAGGGCTATATAAGTAAACATTGATTGATTGATTGATTGATAACAGGTGGCTTGATTCATGAAATTAGAAGAAAAAAAAAAAAAGCGCAGCCTTCCATGCGCCACACCATTTAAGAGTGACGCTTCAACAGTAAATCCTCATTTAATGAGGGTTATGACGCTCACTTGTAACGGAATAGATCTGTGACAGGCGTTTATTCAGTTTAATGGCCACCTTTTTAGAGGTTGCGATTTGTGGGCCCGTCAAAGCGTCACAATAAGCCCGGTTTGCGATATTTTGTCAGCCGTAAATCATCATTCGCCCGGGACAGATTGCTGAACACGCGTGTGCAATGATAGCTGGAGACGCGCACCCACACTTAGTGTTTTGTTTTTTCTCTGACAAGCAAAACCATTCACAGTCTTCCAGTTAAAAAGGTAAAAAAAAAAAAATTACCAATGTTGTCTACCTACAAAGATAGAACATCGGACTTTACGTTAAAAGTGAAAATACCAAAAAGTCAGAGCTGGGGCGGTGTAGCTCGGTTGGTGGAGTGGCCGTTCTAGCGACTTGAGGGTTCCAGGTTCAATCCCCGCTTTCGCCATCCTAGTTCAATCCAATCCACTTTATTTGTACAGCACATTTATAGGCTTACTGAAATTAGATTTTATTTAAAGGGGAACATTATCACAATTTCAAAAGGGTTAAAAACAATAAAAATCAGTTCTCAGTGGCTCGTTGTATTTTTAAAAAATTTTTTCAAAATCTTACATCTCCCGGAATATCCGGAATATAAAGCTTTAAAGTGCCTTATTTTCGCTATCTTCAAAACCACTATCCATTTCCCTGAGACGTCATACAGGGCTGCCAATACAAACAACATGTCGGTTACCACAGCAAGATATAGCGACATTAGCTCGGATTCAGACTCGGATGTCAGCGGCTTAAGCGATTCAACAGATTACGCATGTATTGAAACAGATGGTCGGAGTATGGAGGCAGATAGCGAAAACGAAATTGAAGAAGAAATTGAACAATAAATTGAAGCTGTTGAGCGAATAGCTATTGACGCTATTCGGCCATAGCGTGGGTGTACCTAACGAAGTGGCCCATAGCATGGCTGCCTTACTAGCATCGCCGGTAAAATGTGCGGACCAAACGATCAGGACTTTCGCATCTTGTGACACTGGAGCAACTTAAATCCGTCGATTGGTAAGTGTTTGTTTCGCATTAAATGTGGGTATGTAGTTTCAAATGTACATACAGCTAGCATAAATAGCATGTTAGCATCAATTAGCGTAGCATGTTAGCATCGATTAGCTGGCAGTCATGCCGTGACCAAATATGTCTGATTAGCACATAAGTCAACAACATCAACAAAACTCACCTTTGTGATTTTGTTGACGTAATGGTTGCAAATGCATCTGCAGGTTATCCATACATCTCTGTGCCATGTCTGTCTTAGCATCGCCGGTCAAATGTGAAGACACTCTGGTACATTCAATGGGGGTCTGGCGGCAGATTTCTTGCCAGTGGTGCAACTTGAATCCCTCCCTGTTAGTGTTGTTACACCCTCCGACAACACACCGACGAGGCATGATGTCTCCAAGGTTCCAAAAAATTGTCGAAAAAACGGAAAATAACAGAGCTGGGACCCGGTGTTTGTAATGTGAAAATGAATATGGCGGGTGTGTTACCTCGGTGACGTCACATTCTGACGTCATCGCTAAAAGACCGATAAACAGAAAGGCGTTTAACTTGCCAAAATTCACCCATTTAGAGTTCGGAAATCAGTTAAAAAAATACATGGTCTTTTTTCTGCAACATCAAGGTATATATTGACGCTTGCATAGGTTTGGTGATAATGTTCCCCTTTAAACGGGGATAGCAGGTCCATTCTATGTGTCATACTTGATCATTTCGCAGTATTTCCATATGTTTGCTGAAAGGACTTAGTAGAGAACATCCACGATAAAGTTCGCAACTTTTGGTCGCCAACAGAAAAGCCCTGAAGTCACCTGTTATTGGCTCCTCACATCTTTACATTGTTTTTAATGGGAGCCTGCAACGAAAAGAGCGATTCGGACCGAGAAAACGACAATTTCCCCATTAATTTGAGCGAGGATGAAAGATTCGTGTTTGAGGATATTAATAGCGACGGACTAGAAAAAAATAAAATCAAGTTAAAAAATGTTTTTAGACATTTACTAGAATAGTTCTGGAAAAACCCTCATCTTTCTATTGTGTTGCTAGTGTTTTAGGGAGTTTAATAGTACCTGATAGTCGGAAGGGTGTATCCACGGGTGTCTTGACGCGCAGTGTCTGATGGAAGTCCACGGCAGCTGTACGGACGGCACAAGCTCAGCTGATCTGCGGTAAGTGGCGACTTGTTACCACAATTTTCTCACCGAAAACTGCTGGTTGACATTTGGTCGGAAACCATGTTCGCTTGACCGCTCTGATCCATAGTAAAGTTTCACCTCCGGAAATTTTAAACAAGGAATCACCGTGTGTTTGTGTGGCTAAAGGCTAAAGCTTCCCAACTCCATCTTTCTACTTTGACTTCTCCATTATTAATTGAACAAATTGCAAAAGATTCAGCAACACAGATGTCCAAAAAACTGTATAATTATGCCGTTAAAGCAGACGACATTCACTGTCACGCGTACACGTCAGCATTCCGCGACGTTTTCAACAGGACACTTCTCGGGAAATTTAAAACTGCAATTTAGTAAACTAAAAAGGCCGTATTGGCATGTGTTGCAATGTTAATATTTCATCATTGATATATAAACTATCAGACTGTGTGGTGGGTAGTAGTGGGTTGCAGTAGGCCTTTAAACAACAAATGTTACCAAAGTACTGCACTTTAAAAACAATATTCAAACATCCAATGACTGAATAAAAAATAAAACCAACATGCACCTGGGGATAGGTTGATTGGCAACACTAAATTGGCCCTAGTGTGTGAATGTTGTCTGTCTATCTGTGTTGGCCCTGCGGTGAGGTGGCGACTTGTCCAGGGTGTACCCCGCCTTCCGCCCGATTGTAGCTGAGATAGGCGCCAGCGCCCCCCGTGACCTCAAAAGGGAATAAGCGGTAGAAAATGGATGGATGGATATGTCATCTTAGTGACATCATGCACAAAAGTGCACTCATAGCTTGTATTAAAATGTCTCTGACAATCTTGCTTTTTCGGTTTTGAAAATTTCATGAATGTTTGTGCCACTGCTTATCCATCCATCCATCCATCATCTTCCGCTTATCCGAGGTCGGGTCGCGGGGGCAACAGCCTAAGCAGGGAAACCCAGACTTCCCTCTCCCCAGCCACTTGGTCTAGCTCTTCCCGGGGGATCCCGAGGCGTTCCCAGGCCAGCCGGGAGACATAGTCTTCCCAATGTGTCCTGGGTCTTCCCCGTGGCCTCCTACCGGTTGGACGTGCCCTAAACACCTCCCTAAGGAGGCGTTCGGGTGGCATCCTGACCAGATGCCCGAACCACCTCATCTGGCTCCTCTCGATGTGAAGGAGCAGCGGCTTTACTTTGAGTTCCTCCCGGATGGCAGAGCTTCTCACCCTATCTCTAAGGGAGAGAAGGAAACTCATTTGGGCCGCTTGTACCCGTGATCTTATCCTTTCGGTCATGACCCAAAGCTCATGACCATAGGTGAGGATGGGAACGTAGATCGACCGGTAAATTGAGAGCTTTGCCTTCCGGCTCAGCTCCTTCTTTACCACAACGGATCGGTACAACGTCCGCATTACTGCTTAATAACTGTTTAATAAATTGACTTAATTGTGATTTCCTTCTCTGCATGAAAGTTTAAAATGAGCATATATGAATGCAGTATGAAGAAGAATGTTTTAATGTAGACACATAGAATCATCATACTGCTGTGATTATATGCATCAAGTGTTCATTCAAGACTAAGGCAAAATATCGAGATATATATCGTGTATCGTGACATGGCCTAAAAATATTGAGATATTAAAAAAAGGCCATATTGCCCAGCCCTAACACACGATTGATTGATTGAGACTTTTATTAGTAGATTGCACAGTACAGTACATATTCCGTGCAATCGACCACTAAATGCTAACACCCGAATAAGTTATTCAACTTGTTTAAGTCGGGGTCCACTATAACCACATATAAACCTCTTTGATGCTTTGAAGAGTTGCTGAGGATCAAATTTTGGTTCAGAAAAGGTAGAGGTTGAGCATAGCCATGATTTTATCCATCCATCCATCCATTTACTACCGCTTATTCCCTTTCGGGGTCGCTGGCGCCTATCTCAGCTACAATCGGGCGGAAGGCAGGGTACACCCTGGACAAGTCGCCACCTCATCGCAGGGCCAACACAGATGGACAGACAACATTCACACTCACATTCACACACTAGGGCCAATTTAGTGTTGCCAATCAACCTATCCCCAGGTGCATGTCTTTGGAAGTGGGAGGAAGCCGGAGTACCCGGAGGGAACCCACGCAGTCACGGGGAGAACATGCAAACTCCACACAGAAAGATCCCGAGCCTGGATTTGAACCCAGGACTGCAGGACCTTCGTATTGTGAGGCAGATGCACTAACCCCTCTTCCACCGTGAAGCCGGCCATGATTTTATGGCAGTTTTAAAATTTAGTCGTTTAAAATTTAGTGCAATGGCTCTTAATAGTGCGATTAGTGAAGTGAAGTGAATTTTATTTATATAGCGCTTTTCTCTAGTGACCCAAAGTGCTTTTACATAGTGAAACCCAATATCTAAGTTACATTTAAACCAGTGTGGGTGGCACTGGGAGCAGGTGGGTAAAGTGTCTTGCCCAAGGACACAACGCCAGTGACTAGGATGGCGGAAGCGGGAATCGAACCTGCAACTCTCAAGTTGCTGGCACGGCCGCTCTTCCAGCCGAGCCGTGTCGCCCCATGATTAGCCGTGTCAAAGACGGCAAACTCAACGAAAACTGAACACCACAGCTAAAGGTTTGCACGTGTGTGTGTGTGTGTGTGTGTGTGTGTGTGTGTGTGTGTGTGTGTGTGTGTGTGTGTGTGTGTGTGTGTGTATAGCAGGTCCTGATACGGGCAAAGCGGCTTAGGGGAAGCAGCATATTCTTTTCTATCCATCCATCCATCCATTTTCTACCGCTTATTCCCTTTCGGGATGGCGGGGGGCGCTGGCGCCTATCTCAGCTACAATCGGGCGGAAGGCGGGGTACACCCTGGACAAGTCGCCACCTCATCGCAGGGCCAACACAGATAGACAGACAACATTCACACTCACATTCACACACTAGGGCCAATTTAGTGTTGCCAATCAACCTATCCCCAGGTGCATGTCTTTGGAAGTGGGAGGAAGCCGGAGTACCCGGGGGGAACCCACGCATTCACGGGGAGAACATGCAAACTCCACACAGAAAGATCCTCAGCCTGGAATTGAACACAGGACTGCAGGACCTTCATATTGTGAGGCAGACGCATTAACCCCTCTTCCACCGTGAAGCCGGCCATGATTTTATGGCAGTTTTAAAATTTAGTCGTTTAAAATTTAGTGCAATGGCTCTTAATATATAATATGTGAGTGTGAATGTTGTCTGTCTATCTGTGTTGGCCCTGCGAGGAGGTGGCGACTTGTCCAGGGTCTACCCCGCCTTCCGCCCAATTGTAGCTGAGAAAGGCGCCAGCGCCCCCCGCAACCCCGAAAGGGAATAAGCGGTAGAAAATGGATGGATGGATGGGCTCTTAATAGTGCGATTAGTGAAGTGAAGTGAATTTTATTTATATAGCGCTTTTCTCTAGTGACCCAAAGCGCTTTTACATAGTGAAACCCAATATCTAAGTTACATTTAAACCAGTGTGGGTGGCACTGGGAGCAGGTGGGTAAAGTGTCTTGCCCAAGGACACAACGCCAGTGACTAGGATGGCGGAAGCGGGAATGGAACCTGCAACCCTCAAGTTGCTGGCACGGCCGCTCTACCAGCCGAGCCGTGTCGCCCCATGATTAGCCGTGTCAAAGACGGCAAACTCAACGAAAACTGAACACCACAGCTAAAGGTTTGCACGTGTGTGTGTGTGTGTGTGTGTGTGTGTGTGTGTGTGTGTGTGTGTGTGTGTGTGTGTGTGTATAGCAGGTCCTGATACGGGCAAAGCGGCTTAGGGGAAGCAGCATATTCTTTTCTATCCATCCATCCATCCATTTTCTACCGCTTATTCCCTTTCGGGATGGCGGGGGGCGCTGGCGCCTATCTCAGCTACAATCGGGCGGAAGGCGGGGTACACCCTGGACAAGTCGCCACCTCATCGCAGGGCCAACACAGATAGACAGACAACATTCACACTCACATTCACACACTAGGGCCAATTTAGTGTTGCCAATCAACCTATCCCCAGGTGCATGTCTTTGGAAGTGGGAGGAAGCCGGAGTACCCGGAGGGAACCCACGCAGTCACGGGGAGAACATGCAAACTCCACACAGAAAGATCCTCAGCCTGGAATTGAACCCAGGACTGCAGGACCTTCGTATTGTGAGGCAGACGCATTAACCCCTCTTCCACCGTGAAGCCGGCCATGATTTTATGGCAGTTTTAAAATTTAGTCGTTTAAAATTTAGTGCAATGGCTCTTAATAGTGCGATTAGTGAAGTGACGTGAATTTTATTTATATAGCGCTTTTCTCTAGTGACCCAAAGCGCTTTTACATAGTGAAACCCAATATCTAAGTTACATTTAAACCAGTGTGGGTGGCACTGGGAGCAGGTGGGTAAAGTGTCTTGCCCAAAGACACAACGGCAGTGACTAGGATGGCGGAAGCGGGAATGGAACCTGCAACCCTCAAGTTGCTGGCACGGCCGCTCTACCAACCGAGACGTGTCGCCCCATGATTAGCCGTGTCAAAGACGGCAAACTCAACGAAAACTGAACACCACAGCTAAAGGTTTGCACGTGTGTGTGTGTGTGTGTGTGTGTGTGTGTGTGTGTATAGCAGGTCCTGATACGGGCAAAGCGGCTTAGGGGAAGCAGCATATTCTTTTCTATCCATCCATCCATCCATTTTCTACCGCTTATTCCCTTTCGGGATGGCGGGGGGCGCTGGCGCCTATCTCAGCTACAATCGGGCGGAAGGCGGGGTACACCCTGGACAAGTCGCCACCTCATCGCAGGGCCAACACAGATAGACAGACAACATTCACACACTAGGGCCAATTTAGTGTTGCCAATCAACCTATCCCCAGGTGCATGTCTTTGGAAGTGGGAGGAAGCCGGAGTACCCGGAGGGAACCCACGCATTCACGGGGAGAACATGCAAACTCCACACAGAAAGATCCTCAGCCTGGAATTGAACACAGGACTGCAGGACCTTCGTATTGTGGGGCAGACGCACTAACCCCTCTTCCACCGTGAAGCCGGCCATGATTTTATGGCAGTTTTAAAATTTAGTCGTTTAAAATTTAGTGCAATGGCTCTTAATATATAATATGTATAATATGTGAGTGTGAATGTTGTCTGTCTATCTGTGTTGGCCCTGCGAGGAGGTAGCGACTTGTCCAGGGTCTACCCCGCCTTCCGCCCGATTGTAGCTGAGAAAGGCGCCAGCGCCCCCTGCAACCCCGAAAGGGAATAAGCGGTAGAAAATGGATGGATGGATGGGCTCTTAATAGTGCGATTAGTGAAGTGAAGTGAATTTTATTTATATAGCGCTTTTCTCTAGTGACCCAAAGCGCTTTTACATAGTGAAACCCAATATCTAAGTTACATTTAAACCAGTGTGGGTGGCACTGGGAGCAGGTGGGTAAAGTGTCTTGCCCAAGGACACAACGCCAGTGACTAGGATGGCGGAAGCGGGAATCGAACCTGCAACTCTCAAGTTGCTGGCACGGCCGCTCTACCAACCGAGCCGTGTCGCCCCATGATTAGCCGTGTCAAAGACGGCAAACTCAACGAAAACTGAACACCACAGCTAAAGGTTTGCACGTGTGTGTGTGTGTGTGTGTGTGTGTGTGTGTGTGTGTGTGTGTGTGTGTGTGTGTGTGTATAGCAGGTCCTGATACGGGCAAAGCGGCTTAGGGGAAGCAGCATATTCTTTTCTATCCATCCATCCATCCATTTTCTACCGCTTATTCCCTTTCGGGATGGCGGGGGGCGCTGGCGCCTATCTCAGCTACAATCGGGCGGAAGGCGGGGTACACCCTGGACAAGTCGCCACCTCACCGCAGGGCCAACACAGATAGACAACATTCACACTCACATTCACACACTAGGGCCCATTTAGTGTTGCCAATCAACCTATCCCCAGGTGCATGTCTTTGGAGGTGGGAGGAAGCCGGAGTACCAGGAGGGAACCCACGCATTCACGGGGAGAACATGCAAACTCCACACAGAAAGATCCTCAGCCTGGAATTGAACACAGGACTGCAGGACCTTCATATTGTGGGGCAGACGCACTAACCCCTCTTCCACCGTGAAGCCGGCCATGATTTTATGGCAGTTTTAAAATTTAGTCGTTTAAAATTTAGTGCAATGGCTCTTAATAGTGCGATTAGTGAAGTGAAGTGAATTTTATTTATATAGCGCTTTTCTCTAGTGACCCAAAGCGCTTTTACATAGTGAAACCCAATATCTAAGTTACATTTAAACCAGTGTGGGTGGCACTGGGAGCAGGTGGGTAAAGTGTCTTGCCCAAGGACACAACGGCAGTGACTAGGATGGCGGAAGCGGGAATCGAACCTGCAACTCTCAAGTTACTGGCACGGCCGCTCTACCAACCGAGCCGTGTCGCCCCATGATTAGCCGTGTCAAAGACGGCAAACTCAACGAAAACTGAACACCACAGCTAAAGGTTTGCACGTGTGTGTGTGTGTGTGTGTGTGTGTGTGTGTGTATAGCAGGTCCTGATACGGGCAAAGCGGCTTAGGGGAAGCAGCATATTCTTTTCTATCCATCCATCCATCCATTTTCTACCGCTTATTCCCTTTCGGGATGGCGGGGGGCGCTGGCGCCTATCTCAGCTACAATCGGGCGGAAGGCGGGGTACACCCTGGACAAGTCGCCACCTCATCACAGGGCCAACACAGATAGACAGACAACATTCACACACTAGGGCCAATTTAGTGTTGCCAATCAACCTATCCCCAGGTGCATGTCTTTGGAAGTGGGAGGAAGCCGGAGTACCCGGAGGGAACCCACGCATTCACGGGGAGAACATGCAAACTCCACACAGAAAGATCCTCAGCCTGGAATTGAACACAGGACTGCAGGACCTTCATATTGTGGGGCAGACGCACTAACCCCTCTTCCACCGTGAAGCCGGCCATGATTTTATGGCAGTTTTAAAATTTAGTCGTTTAAAATTTAGTGCAATGGCTCTTAATATATAATATGTATAATATGTGAGTGTGAATGTTGTCTGTCTGTGTTGGCCCTGCGAGGAGGTGGCGACTTGTCCAGGGTCTACCCCGCCTTCCGCCCGATTGTAGCTGAGAAAGGCGCCAGCGCCCCCCGCAACCCCGAAAGGGAATAAGCGGTAGAAAATGGATGGATGGATGGGCTCTTAATAGTGCGATTAGTGAAGTGAAGTGAATTTTATTTATATAGCGCTTTTCTCTAGTGACCCAAAGCGCTTTTACATAGTGAAACCCAATATCTAAGTTACATTTAAACCAGTGTGGGTGGCACTGGGAGCAGGTGGGTAAAGTGTCTTGCCCAAAGACACAACGGCAGTGACTAGGATGGCGGAAGCGGGAATGGAACCTGCAACCCTCAAGTTGCTGGCACGGCCGCTCTACCAACCGAGACGTGTCGCCCCATGATTAGCCGTGTCAAAGACGGCAAACTCAACGAAAACTGAACACCACAGCTAAAGGTTTGCACGTGTGTGTGTGTGTGTGTGTGTGTGTGTATAGCAGGTCCTGATACGGGCAAAGCGGCTTAGGGGAAGCAGCATATTCTTTTCTAAGTAAATCTCATTAATTTTAATTAGTTGCATATTTAGCCCGTACACCTGGATTGGGCCTAATTCTGTTTGCGCGGCGGCGAGCAAGTGATGCGACTCAGGTAGAGATTACGCAGCCACCTGAGGTTTGCATAATGTGTGTGTTTTGACGGCGTCGTGCGTCTAAAGGGGGGATATCTCGGGCAAATATGCGTCCTGTTGCACGCTCGGTGTAGCGCTTGGCGGCCCGTTCCTTTAAAGCGCCTGTTTTTTTTCCCCCCTCCTCCCTCTCGTCGCCAGAAGCGGGTTTTGTTTTTCTTTTTCCTTCATGCTTCCTCGCTCCCCATGCTGTTTTTGCTCTTCTCCCCGGTTTGTGCACTCCATCATTAGCGCGCGCTGGCTTCTTTTCTTCCTCCTCCTCCATCTCGCTGCCCTGCTGCACCCGTACTGTAAGGATTCCTCTTGTGCATGCGCGTGCTTTTATTACCGCCTGTGTCTGCCTTCTCTCCTCGCTAATCAGCTTATCCTATGTGTGTCCAAGCCTCGATGTCTGCCTTCCTCCTCCCTTTGTTACCCCGTTCACTCAGCCGGGAGATTAGAGATGCCTATTTGCCGCCTTTTGTCTTGGCGAGAACGGGGTGACGTCGCACGGAAAATGGCCTCGTCTTCCACCAAAGAGGACGAACCCGGTTCTCCGGGCGTGTCCCGACGATACAGGTGAAGAACCCGAGCTGAGGTTTTACAAACCCCGTTTCCATATGAGTTGGGAAATTGTGTTAGTTGTAAACATAAACAGAATACAATAATTTGCATATTATTTTCAACCCATATTCAGTTGAATATGCGACAAAGACAACATATTTGATGTTCAAACAAACTTTTTTTGTGCAAATAATCATTAACTTTAGAATTTGATGCCAGAAACACGTGACAAAGAAGTTGGAAAATGTGGCAATTAATACTGATAAAGTTGAGGAATGCTCATCAAACACTTATTTGCAACATCCCACAGGTGTGCAGGCTAAAATTGGGAACAGGTGGGTGCCATGATTGGGTATAAAAACAGCTTCCCAAAAAATGCTCAATCTTTCGCAAGAAAGGATGGGGCGTGGTACACCCCTTTGTCCACAACTGCGTGAGCAAATAGTCACACAGTTTAAGAATAACGTTTCTCAAAATGTAATTGCAAGAAATGTTGGGATTTTAACATCTACGGTCCATAATATCATCAAAAGGTTCAGAGAATCTGGAGAAAACACTCCACATAAGCGACATGGCCGGAAACCAACATTGAATGACCGTGACCTTCGATCCCTCAGACGGCACTGTATCAAAAACCGACATCAATCTCTAAAGGATATCACCACATGGGCTCAGGAACACTTCAGAAAACCACTGCCACTAAATACTTGCACTACATCTGTAAGTGCAAGTTAAAGCTCTACTATGCAAAGCGAAAGCCATTTATCAACAACATCCAGAAATGCCGCCGGCTTCTCTGGGCCCGAGATCATCTAAGATGGACTGATGCAAAGTGGAAAAGGGTTCTTTGGTCTGACGAGTCCACATTTCAAATTGTTTTTGAAAATATTCGACATTGTGTTATCCGGACCAAAGGGGAAGGCAACCATCCAGACTGTTGTTGACGCAAAGTTCAAAAGCCAGCATCTGTAATGGTATGGGGGTGCATTAGTGCCCAAGGCATGGGTAACTTACACATCTGTGAAGGCACCATTAATGCTGAAAGGTACATACAGGTATTGGAACAACATATGCTGCCATCTAAGCGCCGTCTTTTTCATGGACGCCCCTGCTTATTTCAGCAAGACAATGACAAGCCACATCCAGCACGTGTTACAACAGCGTGGCTTGGTAAAAAAGGAGTGCGGGTACTTTCCTGGCCCTCCTGCAGTCCAGACCTGTCTCCCATCGAAAATCTGTGGCGCATTATGAAGCGTAAAATACGACAGCGGAGACCCCGGACTGTTGAATGACTGAAGCTCTACATAAAACAAGAATGGGAAAGAATTCCACTTTCAAAGCTTCAACAATTAGTTTTCTCAGTTCCCAAACCTTTATTGAG
Source organism: Nerophis ophidion (assembly GCF_033978795.1). Lineage (NCBI taxonomy): Eukaryota > Metazoa > Chordata > Actinopteri > Syngnathiformes > Syngnathidae > Nerophis > Nerophis ophidion. Next base: position 49,795,293 of record NC_084624.1, read on the forward strand.
TGTTGTTAAAAAAAAAAGGTGATGTAACACAGTGGTGAACATGCCCTTTCCCAACTACTTTGGCACGTGTTGCAGCCATGAAATTCTAATTATTATTTGCAAAAAAAAAAAAAAAGTTTATGAGTTTGAACATCAAATATCTTGTCTTTGTAGTGAATTCAACTGAATATGGCTTGAAAAGGATTTGCAAATCATTGTATTCCGTTTATATTTACATCTAACACAATTTCCCAACTCATATGGAAGTGTTGAAGTTCCCACCTGAATCCCGGTGACTGACTGCCGATCGAGCAGTCTCATCGAGCGGCAAGCCTTATTTATAACGATTAAACGCTAAAGGTTTATATTCCCTGTTGCAGCTGTCGTTGGGAAAATGAGTCATCCCTCATTTTGAGTCCAGCTGTCAAGGTCAACAAATTGAAGTGAGTTTTGTGTTCCTAGACAGTTTGTTTATGGGCTGTTTAGAAGCACACTCACCACATTTAAAAAGGGGATACTGTCGGCGTTACATTTCATAACAGGGCTCTGCTGGGAATGGAATTTTTAACAAACATAAAATAGGATGGATGCTTGACCAAACGGAGAAGGCTAACCATTCCAATTTTCCCGGAGACTCCAGAATTTCAGTGCCTATACGGAAAATCTCCCGGGGCAACCGTCCTCCCGAATTTCTCCCGATTGCCACCTGGACAACAATATCGGGGCTTTAACGTCCTCTACAACCTGTCGTCACATCCGCTTTTCCTCCGTACAAACAGCAAGTCGGCCCAGTCACATAATATATGTGGCTTTTACAGACACACACAAGTGAATGCAAGGCATACTTGATCAACTGCCATACAGGTCACACTGAGGGTGGCCGTATAAACAACTTTAAATCAATCCAATCCATTTTATTTATATAGCAAATTTAAACAACATAAATGTTTCCAAAGTGCTGCACAAAAATATTAAAAACAATATTCAAATATCCTTGGCTCCACCAATGACTCAATAAAAAATAAAACCAATATAAAAATCAAAAAATAAATAAATGATTAAAACGATTTTAAAGGGTAAAACCAATTAAAACAATAAATAGAAATCAAAATAAATAAATAAAAAAACAAAACAAAAAAAATACAGAAAACACAATAAAAGCCAAAGAATAAAAGTGGGTCTTAAGACGAGACTTAAAACACTCCACTGTGGGAGCAGTTCTAACATGGAGGGGCAGAGTGTTCCAGAGCTTAGGGCCGACCACAGAGAAGCCCTTGTCTCCCCTGGTTTCAAGTCTGGTCTTGGGCACCACGAGCTGGAGCTGGCTCTCGGACCTCAGAACATGCAAGGAGTGTAAATTTGGATGAGGTCCATGTAACGCTTTAAAAACGAACAGCAATGTTTCAAAATCAATTCTAAAATGAACAGGGAGCCAGTGCAGACTCAAGAATTGAACTTTAACACTGTTACAAATATGCGCCACAGTGTGAACCCACACCAAACAAGAATGACAAACACATTTCGGGAGAACATCCACACCGCAACACAACATAAACACAACAGAACAAATACCCAGAACCCCATGCAGCACGAACTCTTCCGGAATGTTACAATATTTGAATGTGGATCACATAGTTCAATCAAATTGATTAATAGTTGATTTATTGACAGAATTATATCCAAGGCGGACCGATACTTTTATGGGATCTGAGCAGAGTATGTTGTTGTGGCTTGTGCAGCCCTTTGAGACACTCGTGCTTTAGGGCTATATAAGTAAACTTTGATTAATTGATTGATTGACTTTCAGAGGCGGTATAGTACCGAATATAATTAGTATCGTGTATACCGTACAACCCTAACCCAAACATAGGGTATCAAAAATTGGTAGAGGAAGGATGAGTATTTTGGTAGGCTTCACGATTTTTAACAAATTGTGCACTGTACAATTATTTACACTGTACATTATAAATATTGTAAATAATTCAATATATATACTCTGATGATTAACTTGTGTGATGACTGTATTATGCTGATAGTATATATTTGTACCATGAATTGATTTACGTCAGACCCAAATTAAGGCCCGGGGGCCACATGCGGGCCAGTTAAGTTTTTCAAAACATTTTTTTAGATCTTTAAGATGGAAAGTGTAGCTTCCATTATGATGTGCAGTGATGTTTTCTAATGACCGTAAGACTTGAACTATACAAAGTATTTCAATGGTTGGTATCTGCACTTATCGATGATATACCAGTTATTATGGTCATCTAATTAGTTACTATGGTCATCTAATTAGTTACTATGGTCATCTAATTAGTTACTATGGTCATCTAATTAGTTACTATGGTCATCTAATTAGTTACTATGGTCATCTAATTAGTTACTATGGTCATCTAATTAGTTACTATGGTCATCTAATTAGTTACTATGGTCATCTAATTATTTACTATGGTCATCTAATTAGTTACTATGGTAATCTACGTCACAGCAGCTCCGACGAGGCACCAAGCAGTGTGGGCGGGAAGCGTTTCCACAGACACGGAAGGAGATTTTCACAACAAAGTTCGAAAGCTTAGTGATGTATAGAATGGAATAGAAAGTACTTTATTGATCCCTGGGGAAAATTCAGCAAATATCACATGTATCAGATTGGAAGGGGTTTATTTTGTACCCTTCGCGTTCATTTTTCACTGTTTATTGCATTTTTGTTGCCTTTCACTTATGATCGAAGGAGGGTGTGACTTTCAAATGTCAATATTCAGTGTTTTATCGTTTATAGAAAAATTTAAAAATTCCATTCCGTTTAAGGCGGTCTGTCCTAACGTTTTTAGCATTGTTGTGAGGATTTTTGATAGTGTTCCTAAAAATATATATTCCGGCCCCTAGACACATTTTTTCCTCTAAATGTGGCCCCCGAGTCAAAATAATTGCCCAGACCTGGCTTAGACGCAGCTGCCCGGGCATGGAAACCCATTCCATGAAGCTCTCTGCGTACTGTACGTGGGCTAATTGGAAGGTCACATGTAGTATTGAGCTCCGTAGCAACTGACTGTGCAGAAAATCTTTGCACTATGCGCTTCAGCATCTACTGACCCTCTCTCTGTCAGTTTACATGGGCTACCACTTGGTGCTGAGTTGCTGTTGTTCCAAAACTCTTCACTTTTCCGATAAAGTTGACTTTGGAATATTTAGGAGCGAGGAAATTTCACGACTGGATTAGTTGCACAGGTGGCATCCTATGACACTTCCAGGCTGGAAATCACTGAGAGCGGCCCATTCTTTCACAAATATTTGTAGAAACAGCCTCCATGCCTATGTGCTTGATTTTATACACCGGGCCAAGTGATTAGGACACCTGATTCTCATCATACGGATGGGTGGAAATACTTTTGGCAATATCGTGTATGTCCCCATCGCTGGAGAAATTCTATACAGAAACACATTTACGCACTACTGGACATTGTACAAAAGGGGTTATTTTCTGGCGCATTTAAAAAAAAATCAATAAACCCGCAACAGCAAAAAACATTAAACGTGGAAAAAAAATATATATATATATATCTGAACTCACAGTTGATCGCAAGGACAGCTGAGCTAGCTTCAGGGGTTGGCCGACATCGTCTTACAAGATGCAGTTTCTCTTTAAATATCCTTCTTGAAAATGGCCTTGCAAATATATATTCCATTCCGTTTTATTGAGGCGGTCTGTCATAACATTTTTAGCATTCAATCAGACATTATTATGTGGATTTCTATTAGTATTCCTAAAAAAAGATATACCGGCCCCCAGACACATTTTTTTCTCTAAATGTGGCCCCCGAATCAAAATATTTGCCCAGGCCTGATTTACGTGGACAAGTTGAAAAAAACTTATTCGGGTGTTACCATTTTGTGGTCAATTGTACTGAATATGTACTGTACTGCAAAAACTGAAATCTAAGTAAGATTAAATATCTCAAATAAGGATGATATTTGCTTTTTTTTTTGTCTGATAAGATACTACTTCTCACTAAGCAGATTTTATGTTAGTGTTTTACGTGTTTTGGTCCTAAATGATCTCAGTAAGATATTACAGCTTGCAGCTGAGATGTTATGACCTTTATTGAGTAAAACATGCTTGAAACTAGAATATCAACTGTTGCAAAGCTGTCATCAACACTCAGAAGTATAAAACTACTTTTTTAAAGTAATAATTTCTTCAAGCATGAAAAAAAAAATGTTGCCGAGTGCATATCATTCTGTCAAGATAATGGCACTAGCATTTACTTATTTAAGAACATTTTTCACCATATTGAGCCAAAAGGTCTCTTTTTTTTTTTTCTATCAAGAAAAGCGCACTTGTTATTAGTGGGAATATACTTATTTTAAGGTATTTTTGGGTTCATTGAGGATAGCTAATTTTACTTGTTTTGGAAAGTCTTGACAAGCCGAATTTTCTTGTTCTATTGGCAGATAATTTAGCTTAGTTCACATAAAATACCCCTCATTTTTGTATTTTTTTTCTTGTTTTTTAACACTGACTTTTTGCAGTGTGTGCAATCTACTGATAAAAATTTCAATCAATATATCAATCAAAATTATTGATGAGCTCCAGACAATACAACTCAAACAACAGAAAATGGAGCAAGCAACTTTGCATTTCCGCCTTGAAAACCCGCAAACTCGACATTCACAGCTTTTGCCCGTTTACACAAAAAAAAAAAAACCCTTCGCGTCATCATTTTCGCCGCCTTTCAAGAACACCCCATAAAAGACGACCTTTTCCACTTGAAAAGTACATTGGCGCCTCTCATGCTATCAAGCCTAACGATCCTACGGACTCCATTCTTGCTCATGTTGACAATGCCACACACACAAACACACACACACACACACACACACACACACACACACACCTTAGCTTTCTGTCTGCCTTGCACACCAATTATTACAGCGCTATAAATGATGCCCGGCACTAAATGTCAGGTACTGTATTAATGCAAAGGGCATTTGTATAATACAGAGTACCGTTTAATGGCAGATGTATACGGCGGCGGCGTGGAGTGGTGCGATTGTGAAGCACTGGCAGAGCGCCAGGGAAAAGATAAATGAAGTGCACGGAACACTAGCTTTGGTATACGACAATAAAAAAAAAGTTTATAAACAGTCCTATCTAAAGATCAGCAGAGCAGAAACCAAACTACACGACTAAAGCAATGTCACGTTCCAATTAAAAGCGGTGAGTAATTACTCGGGGTGTAACGGTACACAAAAATGTCGGTTCGGTACGTACCTCGGTTTAGAGGTCACGGTTCGGTTCATTTGCGGTACAGTAAGAAAACAAAATATACATTTTTTGGTTATTTATTTACCGACTTTGTAAACAATGGCTTTATCCTTTTAACATTGGGAACACTATAATAATTTTGCCCGTGTTAATCCACATTAAACTGCCTCAAATTGTTGCTCAGATTAAATGAAATGACAACAGTTTTCTTCCACATATAAAAAGTGCACATAAACAGTTTTAAGTCAACTCATCATGCTTAATTTATCACAGCATTTGGGAAGCCGTAGTTGATTTTTATTATGTAAATGTGATACCAGGGCCCCTGCCATTTTCTCTTTAAATATCCTTCTTGAAAATGGCCTTGCAAATATATATTCTATTCAGTTTTATTGAGGCGGTCTGTCATAACATTTTTAGCATTCAATCAGACATTATTGTGTGGATTTCTATTAGTATTCCTAAAAAAAGATATACCGGCCCCCAGACACATTTTTTTCTCTAAATGTGGCCCCCGAATCAAAATAATTGAAATGACAACAGTTTTCTTCCACATATAAAAAGTGCACATAAACAGTTTTAAGTCAACTCATCATGCTTAATTTATCACAGCATTTGGGAAGCCGTAGTTGATTTTTATTATGTAAATGTGATACCAGGGCCCCTGCCATTTTCTCTTTAAATATCCTTCTTGAAAATGGCCTTGCAAATATATATTCTATTCAGTTTTATTGAGGCGGTCTGTCATAACATTTTTAGCATTCAATCAGACATTATTGTGTGGATTTCTATTAGTATTCCTAAAAAAAGATATACCGGCCCCCAGACACATTTTTTTCTCTAAATGTGGCCCCCGAATCAAAATAATTGAAATGACAACAGTTTTCTTCCACATATAAAAAGTGCACATAAACAGTTTTAAGTCAACTCATCATGCTTAATTTATCACAGCATTTGGGAAGCCGTAGTTGATTTTTATTATGTGAATGTGATAGCAGGGACCCTGCCATTCAAAGCTTTTCTGTCTGTAACACGCACACACACCGCAAAATGAGCTAACGTTACGCTAAAAGCTAATAAGCCTTCGCCTCAAGCCAGAACTCTGAGCGAGCTGAGCTACAGTTTAAGTTTCTAGAAAGTCAACGGGCTCATCGTGATGTTAGTAGTAGTTGACTTGGAGGTGTTTATTATCATTTGGGGAGAGTACCCTGCCTTATGCTCACCTGCTAAACACCTATCTGCTCGACGCTGAAGCATTTACTACATGCGCTCTGAATACTCACTGCTGATTGGCTGTTACCGCTATATATGTAACCAATCAGATGGTTGTGTGGGTGGGACAATGCTGGGTACGGAGACAGAGGCAGAAGAAGCAAAGCAGCTTGTTAAGACTTTAGCTTAGGGTACACCCCCCAATACAAATACACGTACCGTTACACCCTTAGTAATTACACTTGCTTATTGGCTGGTATTGAGGAGGGGTCTTTGAGAGCCAGGGTCAAAATGAGATGGGTGCAAGACCCCTGATGGCCACTGAAAAACCACTTTGTTCTACAAAGGAACATCAAAGAAAGGACTTACATGAATCTTCCACAAAAACAGTTACATTAAAAAAAAAAGTTCATTATGTCAGTAATCAGGGGTTTGGACGGATTAGAGGGGACCCAAAGCAGACAAAAGAGCTTGGGGGCCATTTTAGCCTTGACCACGGTAATCCGGCTTTGCTCAGCTGCATTCATCATTCGTATAAAAGTGCGATGAAAAGGTTCTAACGCAGTGGTCCTTAACCTTGTTGGAGGTACCGAACCCCACCAGTTTCATATGCACATTCACCGAACCATTCTTTAGTAAAAAATAAAGTTTTTTGTACTTTTTTCAAATTCAAGACAAACTTATGTTTCTTTTACTAGTGCACAAATTGTACCGTGCAGGAACATCACCTTGTTCAAAGAACAAAACCAACAGTGCATGAACTCACAATAAATTACACACTTGCAAATCAGATGGGAAATTAGAGGGAACATTGGGGGGTACCCATAATATTTAGACTTCCTTTTTTATGTAATATACAATTTAAACCTTGCAGTACAGATACGCCGATAGGGAGAAGTTTTTATTTACACGATTGCTTGATTGAGACTTTTATTAGTAGATTGCACAGTACAGTACATATTCCGTACAATTGACCACTAAATGGTAACACCCCAATACATTTTTCAACTTTTTTAATTAAAGTCGGGGTCCACGTTAATCAATTCATGAGTCTGGTGTGTCTTGACCGCTGCGACGGAGGCTCTGCCGAACCCCTGAGGCCGACTCACCGAACCCCTAGGGTTCGATCGAACCCAGGTTAAGAACCACTGTTCTAACGTTTCTTAGCTTACATAACGTTCTAACATCGTCCAGTGTTCAAAAACAAAATATACAAAAAATATGAGGGGTATTTTACTTGAACTAAGCAAAATAATTTGCCAATAGAACAAGAAAATTCGGCTTGTCAAGACTTTCCAAAACAAGTACAATTAGCTAACCTCAATGGACACAAAATAAGTATATTCTCACTAACAACAAGTGCACTTTTCTTGGTAGAAAAATAGACTTCTTTGCTCAATACGTTAAAAAATATTCTTAAATTAAGTAAATGCAGGTAGTGCCATTATCTTGACATAATGATATGCGCTCGGCATCATGGTTTTTTTTTTCATGCTTGTGAGTGTTGATGACACAGCTTTGATATTCTAGTTTCAAGCATGTTTTACTCAATGCCTTTGTTTGTTTACTTACTACTAAAAGACAAGTTGTCTTATATGTTCATTATTCTATTTAAGGACTTAACTGCAATAAGAAACATGTTTTTAATCAATCAATCAATCAATGTTTACTTATATAGCCCTAAATCACTAGTGTCTCAAAGGGCTGCACAAACCACTACGACATCCTCGGTAGGCCCACATAAGGGCAAGGAAAACTCACACCCAGTGGGACGTCGGTGACAATGGTGACTATGAGAACATGATACTGTGATACTGATGACTATGAGAACATATGAGAACATGATACTGTGAAAGATCAATCCATAATGGATCCAACACAGTCGCGAGAGTCCAGTCCAAAGCGGATCCAACACAGCAGCGAGAGTCCCGTTCACAGCGGAGCCAGCAGGAAACCATCCCAAGCGGAGGCTGATCAGCAGCGCAGAGATGTCCCCAGCCGATACACAGGCGAGCAGTACATGGCCACCGGATCGGACCGGACTCCCTCCACAAAGGAGAGTGGGACATAGAAGAAAAAAAAAAGAAACGGCAGATCAACTGGTCTAAAAAGGGAGTCTATTTAAAGGCTAGAGTATACAAATGAGTTTTAAGGTGAGACTTAAATGCTTCTACTGAGGTGGCATCTCGAACTGTTACCGGGAGGGCATTCCAGAGTACTGGAGCCCGAAATGAAAAACCTCTACAGCCCGCAGACTTTTTTTGGGCTTTGGGGATCACTAATAAGCCGGAGTCCTTTGAACGCAGATTTCTTGCCGGGACATATGGTACAATACAATCGGCAAGATAGGATGGAGCTAGACCGTGTAGTATTTTATACGTAAGTAGTAAAACCTTAAAGTCACATCTTAACTGCACAGGAAGCCAGAATTTACCCTAAGATTTTTTTTTAAATAAAGCCAATAATACAATTTTTTTGTGGTCCCCTTTATTTGGAAAAGTATCGAAAAGTATCAAAGTCATTTTAGTACCGGTACCAAAATATTGCTATCGTTACAACACTAACACAAGGTTGATCAATCATCCATCCCATCCATTTCCCACCGCTTATTCCCTTCAGGGTTGCAGGGGGCGCTAAAGCCTAGCTCAGCTACAATCGGTACACCCTGGACAAGTCGCCACCTCATCGCAGGGCCAACACACACAGACAGACAACATTCACACTCACATTCACACACTACGGCCCATTTAGTGTTGCCAATCAACCTATCCCCAGGTGCACGTCTTTGTAGGTGGGAGGAAGCCGGAGTACCCGGAGGGAACCCACGCAGTCACGGGGAGAACATGCAAACTCCACACAAAAAGATCCCGAGCTGACTAAAAAGTATTTATTCAGCCACCGATTGTGCAAGTTCTCCCACTTAAAATGATGACAGAGGTCTGTAATTTTCATCATAGGTACACTTCAACTGTGAGAGACAGAATGTGGGAAAAAAAAAATCCAAAATTCACATTGTAGGAATTTTAAAATATATATTTGTAAATTATGGTGGAAAATAAATATTTGGTCAACCATTCAAAGCTCTCACTGATGGAAGGAGGTTTTGGCTCAAAATCTCACGATACATGGCCCCATTCATTCTTTCCCGAACACGGATCAATCGTCCTGTCCCCTTACCAGAAAAACAGCCCCAAAGCATGATGTTTCCACCCCCATGCTTCACAGTAGGTATGGTGTTCTTGGGATGCAACTCAGTATTCTTCTTCCTCCAAACACGACGAGTTGAGTTTATACCAAAATGGATACATGGATGATACAGCAGAGGATTGGGGAGAATGTCATGCTGTCAGATGAAACCAAAATAGAACTTTTTGGTATAAACTCAACTCGTCGTGTTTGGAGGAAGAAGAATACTGAGTTGCATCCCAAGCACACCATACCTACTGTGAAGCATGGGGGTGGAAACATCATGCTTTGGGGCTGTTTTTCTGCTAAGGGGACAGGACGATTGATCCGTGTTAAGGAAAGAATGAATGGGGCCATGTATCGTGAGATTTTGAGCCAAAACCTCCTTCCATCAGTGAGAGCTTTGAATGGTTGACCAAATATTTATTTACAAATGAAAATTCCTACAATATGAATTCCTGGATTTTTTTTCACATTCTGTCTCTCACAGTTGAAGTGTACCTATGATGAAAATTACAGACCTCTGTCATCATTTTAAGTGGGAGAACTTGCTCAATCGGTGGCTGACTAAATACTTGTTTGCCCCACTGTATTTAGCCCTAAATCACAAGTGTTCCAAAGGGCTGCACAAGCCACAATGACATCCTCAGATCAGATCCCACATCAGGGCAAGAAACAGCTCACCCCCCCTACAATCGACCAGTGCAATGGACGTCAAGTGGATCTAGTTAATAGTAAGGTATGTACCTGACTGAAACAAAACCACTGTACTAAACTCTCCTGACTGTGAGGCCAACACGCTAACCTCAAGTCCACCGCACCGTCGTAACGGTGACAATCGAGAAAAATCTTGTTTTCAAATCCAAACCCAATCGGAGGACAGCCAGCATTCTAGAATTGATTGTGATCGACCTCAAGACCTTCCTCTGCGAGTCAGTACTTTCTCCAAGATGGCACGCGGGTAACCTGCATCGACCTTATCTTTGTGCCATCAGCAATAAGAAACACTTACTGAAGGACCTATTCCCTCAGCATCAGATGAAGTGATGACATCATCTAAAAGGTCATAAACAAGAGCAACCTTCTCCCCGGGCAGCTCACAAGCGTGCGGGTCAACGCTCGGCACTCAGACCGGGTCGCTACTTAAAAGCGGCCCGTGCGTGCATTGCAAAAAAGTCAGTGTTCAAAAACAAGAAAAAAAAAATACAAAAATGAGGGGTATTTTATTTAAACTAAGCAAAATAATCTGCCAAAAGAACAAGAACATTTGGTTATTAAATACTTTCCAAAACGAGTAAAATTAACTTACCTCAATGAACCCCAAAATACCTTAAAATAAGTACATTCTCACTAATAAGTGCACTTTTCTTGGTGGAAAAAAATGAGACCTTTTTGCTCAATATGTTGAAAAATATTCTTAAAGTAAATGCTAGTGCCATTATCTTGACATAATGATATGCGCTCGGCATGTTTTCTAGGCGGAGTCAAGGCGTTGAGGGGATCCGGTTTGGTGGCCACGGGATTAGGTCTCTGCTTTTTGCAGATGATGTGGTCCTGATGGCTTCATCTGACCGGGATCTTCAGCTCTCGCTGGATCGGTTCGCAGCCGAGTGTGAAGCGACCGGAATGAGAATCAGCACCTCCAAGTCCGAGTCCATGGTTCTCGCCCGGAAAAGGGTGGAGTGCCATCTCCGGGTTGGGGAGGAGACCCTGCCCCAAGTGGAGGAGTTCAAGTACCTAGGAGTCTTGTTCACGAGTGGGGGAAGAGTGGATCGTGAGATCGACAGGCGGATCGGTGCGGCGTCTTCAGTAATGCGGACGTTGTATCGATCCGTTGTGGTGAAGAAGGAGCTGAGCCGGAAGGCAAAGCTCTCAATTTACCGGTCGATCTACGTTCCCATCCTCACCTATGGTCATGAGCTTTGGGTCATGACCGAAAGGATAAGATCACGGGTACAAGCGGCCGAAATGAGTTTCCTCCGCCGGGTGGCGGGGCTCTCCCTTAGAGATAGGGTGAGAAGCTCTGCCATCCGGGAGGAACTCAAAGTAAAGCCGCTGCTCCTTCACATCGAGAGGAGCCAGATGAGGTGGTTCGGGCATCTGGTCAGGATGCCACCCGAACGCCTCCCTAGGGAGGTGTTTAGGGAACGTCCAGCTGGTAGGAGGCCACGGGGAAGACCCAGGACACGTTGGGAAGACTATGTCTCCCGGCTGGCCTGGGAACGCCTCGGGATCCCCCGGGAAGAGCTAGACGAAGTGGCTGGAGATAGGGAAGTCTGGGCTTCCCTGCTTAGGCTGCTGCCCCCGCGACCCGACCTCGGATAAGCGGAAGATGATGGATGGATGGATGTTTTTTGTTCATGCTTGATGTAAGAAATTCCATCCCATCCATCCATCCATTATCTACCGCTTATTCCCTTTCGGGATTGCGGGGGGCGCTGGCGCCTATCTCAGCTACAATCGGGCGGAAGGCAGGGTACACCCTGGACAAGTCATCACGTCATCGCAGGGCCAACACAGATAGACAGACAACATTCACACTCACATTCACACACTAGGGCTAATTTAGTGTTGCCAATTAACTTATCCCCAGGTGCATGTTTTTGGAAGTGGGAGGAAGCCGGAGTACCCGGAGGGAACCCACGCATTCACGGGGAGAACATGCAAACTCCACACAGAAAGATCCCGAGCCTGGATTTGAACCCAGGACTGCAGGAACTTTGTATTGTGAGGCAGACGCACTAACCCCTCTGCCACCGTGAAGCCCGATGTAAGAAATTATTAATTTAAAACAGCAGTTTTATACTTGAGTGTTGATGACACAGCTTTGCAACATAAGTCGCACCCCCGGCCAATCGATGAAAAAAAAATACGACTTATAGTCCGAAAAATACAGTACTTATTTTAAGGCATTTTGGGGTTCAGTGAGGTTAGCTAATTTTACTTGTTTTGCAAAGTCTTGACAAGCCAAATTTTCTTGTTCTATTGGCAGATAATTTTGCTTAGTTCAAGTAAAATACCCCTCAGTTTTGTTTTTTGGTTTCTTGTTTTTGAACACTGACTTTTTGCAGTGTAGGTCATGAAATCTCAGCAACAAGCTGTAATATTTTACTGGGATCATTTTGGACCAAAACCCTTAAAGGCCTACAGAATTGAGATTTTCTTATTTAAACGGGGATAGCAGGTCCATTCTATGTGTCATACTTGATCATTTTGCGATATTGCCATATTTTTGCTGAAAGGATTTAGTAGAGAACATCCACGATAAAGTTTGCAAATTTTGGTCGCTAATAAAAAAGCCTTGCCTGTACCGGAAGTAGCTGACGATGTGCGCGTGACGTCACCGGTTGTAGGGCTCCTCACATCCTCACATTGATATAATCATAGCCACCAGCAGCGAGAGTGAGTCGGACCGAGAAAGCGACGATTTCCCCATTAATTTGAGCGAGGATGAAAGATTCGTGGATGAGGAAAGTTAGAGTGAAGCACTAGAAGAAAAAGAAAAAAGGCAACGGCAGTGGGAGCGATTCAGATGTTATTAGACACATTTGCTAGGATAATTGTGGAAAAATCATCCCTTATCTGCTTATTGTGTTAGTGTTTTAGTGAGATTATAAAGTCATGCCTGAAAGTCGGAGGGCTGGAGTGAAAGAAAGTCACAGCTGCCTTTTTGACAGCTGCTGCAGGATGACGCAAACTCCACTCAAGTCTCCAGTAAGAGCTGACTTAATATCACAATTTTCTCATCCAAAAACTTGCTGGTTGACATGTGGTAGAGAAACATGTTCGCTTGACCGCGCTGTTCCATATTAAAGCTTCACAACAAACAAAGAAACACCGGTTGTGTTTCGGTGCTAAAGGCACCTGCAATCCACCAACAGCATTCTTCTTTATAATCTCCATTATAAATTGAAAAAATTGCAAAAGATTCAGCAACACAGATGTCCAAAATACTGTGTAATTATGCAATTAAAGCAGACGACTTTTAGCCGTGAGTGGTGCTGGGATAAAATGTCCGCTCCAACCAAAAACGTCACAAGCAAACGTCAACATAAGCGTCATCATTCCGCGACGTTTAACAGGATACCTCGCGGGAAATTTCAAATTGCAATTTAGTAAACTAAAAAGGATTTGGCATGTGTTGCAATGTTAATATTTCATCATTGATATATAAACTATCAGACTGCGTGGTCGGTAGTAGTGGGTTTCAGTAGGCCTTTAAAACAAGTAAAACACTAACATAAAATCTGCTTTGTGAGAAGAATTATCTTAGACAGAAAATAAACAAATATCGGCTTTATTTGAGATATTTAATCTTACTTAGATTTCAGTTTTTGCAGTACAGTATATATTCAGTACAATTGACCACAAAATGGTAACACCCGAATAGGTTTTTTTCAACTTCTCCACGTAAATCAGGCCGGGGAAATTATCTTGATTAAGGTTCCACTTTTAGAGAAAAAAATGTGTCTGGGGGCCGGTATATCTTTTTATTAGGAACACTAATGCAAATTCTCACAATAATGTCTGATTGAATGCTAAAAACGTTATGACAGAACGCCTTAAAAAAAAACGGAATGGAATGTATATTTGCAAGGCCATTTTCAAGAAGGATATTTAATCTTATTTACATTTCAGTTTTTGCAGTACAGTACATATTCAGTACAATTGACCACAAAATGGTAACACCCGAATAGGTTTTTTTCAACTTCTCCACGTAAATCAGGCCGGGGCAATTATCTTGATTCAGGTTCCACTTTTAGAGAAAAAAATGTGTCTGGGGGCCGGTATATCTTTTTATTAGGAACACTAATGCAAATCCTCACAATAATGTCTGATTGAATGCTAAAAACGTTATGACAGAACGCCTTAAAAAAACAGAATGGAATGTATATTTGCAAGGCCATTTTCAAGAAGGATATTTAATCTTATTTAGATTTCAGTTTTTGCAGTACAGTACATATTCAGTACAATTGACCACAAAATGGTAACACCCGAATAGGTTTTTTTCAACTTCTCCACGTAAATCAGGCCTGGGCAATTATCTTGATTCAGGTCCCACTTTTAGAGAAAAAAATGTGTCTGGGGGCCGGTATATCTTTTTATTAGGAACACTAATGCAAATCCTCACAATAATGTCTGATTGAATGCTAAAAACGTTATGACAGAACGTCTTAAAAAAACAGAATGGAATGTATATTTGCAAGGCCATTTTCAAGAAGGATATTTAATCTTACTTACATTTCAGTTTTTGCAGTACAGTACATATTCAGTACAATTGACCACAAAATGGTAACACCCGAATAGGTTTTTTTCAACTTCTCCACGTAAATCAGGCCAGGGCAACTATCTTGATTCAGGTTCCACTTTTAGAGAAAAAAATGTGTCTGGGGGCCGGTATATCTTTTTATTAGGAACACTAATGCAAATCCTCACAATAATGTCTGATTGAATGCTAAAAACGTTATGACAGACCGCCTTAAAAAAAACGGAATGAAATATATATTTGCAAGGCCATTTTCAAGAAGGATATTTAATCTTACTTACATTTCAGTTTTTGCAGTACAGTACATATTCAGTACAATTGACCACAAAATGGTAACACCCGAATAGTTTTTTTTCAACTTCTCCACGTAAATCAAGCCGGGGCAATTATCTTGATTAAGGTTCCACTTTTAGAGAAAAAAATGTGACTGGGGGCCGGTATATCTTTTTATTAGGAACACTAATGCAAATCCTCACAATAATGTCTGATTGAATGCTAAAAACGTTATGACAGAACGTCTTAAAAAAACAGAATGGAATGTATATTTGCAAGGCCATTTTCAAGAAGGATATTTAATCTTACTTACATTTCAGTTTTTGCAGTACAGTACATATTCAGTACAATTGACCACAAAATGGTAACACCCGAATAGGTTTTTTTCAACTTCTCCATGTAAATCAGGCCGGGGCAATTATCTTGATTCAGGTTCCACTTTTAGAGAAAAAAATGTGTCTGGGGGCCGGTATATCTTTTTATTAGGAACACTAATGCAAATTCTCACAATAATGTCTGATTGAATGCTAAAAACGTTATGACAGAACGCCTTAAAAAAAAACGGAATGGAATATATATTTGCAAGGCCATTTTCAAGAAGGATATTTAATCTTACTTGCATTTCAGTTTTTGTGGCGGTCACTCCCTACAAAGACAGCGAGCAAAAAAAAAACAACCTGGCTTTGACCAGCAATGCATCAATGACAGGACGGCTGATTTCTACCCTCGCAGAAATCAATTAAAACTGCCGTCGGAGAATTTGGGGCGGATAACGAGTGGAACGCAGGCCGAGGTCGGGGGGGGGTGTTGCGGCGGAGGGAAGTGATCAAAGGCGAGCGGAGCACGGTAATAAGGGCTCTTGTTGCTGGAAACAAGGTGAATTAATTCATCCCAGGACTGCTGCTGTTGTCGGTTTAATCGCCGGTGTCTTCGCCAACGGATGCTTTTTCAGGCTGACAGCCTTAATTTTCTCGACCTTGAGATGTAAGCAGACCGATGCGTCTTCAAAAAAAAGCCCCAGAGAGGAAGCCGAGTGTTGTTTTCACTTTGCCAAAATCCCAAAAAGCTCTTCAGTCTTACGGTCTTTGAGGGACAATCAGGGATGTTATGACACCCTGGAGCCAAATCGGTCTGTTCTGACAAATGAGATGTGATTGATGAGCTTTAAATGGTGGCTCTCCTTTTGTGTCTTGTGACACCTTAACTACCGGCTCCAGTGCAGTCACACTTCATTTAGTTGCCAACTATCAAGACTTGAAAGAACCCCGTTCAGACCGGAGTTTTGACAGTTTTATCGCCCTAGTGTGTGAATGTGAGTGTGAATGTTGTCTGCTATCTGTGTTGGCCCTGCGATGAGGTGGCGACTTGTCCAGGGTGTACCCCGCCTTCCGTCCGATTGTAGCTGAGATAGGCGACCTCAAAAGGGAATACACGGTAGAAAATGGATGGATGGATCAGCCCAAGCCGCAACTAAATAGTCATTGGGTACGCATTACCTAATTTCTTTTAACAAGTTTTGACATTTCTGATCATACTTTTTGATTACTTATCTTTCTTTATTTTACCTGCATTGATGTAAAAAAGACAAAACCCAAATAAAATAAACAACCTCCAGCCAACATCTCTCGCTCTCTCGCTCTCTCTCTCTATATATATATATATATATATATATATATTAGAGATGCGCGGGTAGGCAATTATATCATCCGCAACCGCATCACTAAAGTAGTCAAATGGAATGTATATTTGCAAGGCCATTTTCAAGAAGGATATTTAATCTTACTTACATTTCAGTTTTTGCAGTACAGTACATATTCAGTAGGTTTTTTTCAACTTCACGTAAATCAGGCCGGGGCAACTATCTTGATTCAGGTTCCACTTTTAGAGAAAAAAAATGTGTCTGGGGGCCGGTATCTTTTTATTAGGAACACTAATGCAAATCCTCACAATAATGTCTGATTGATTGCTAAAAATGTTATGACAGAACGCCTTAAAAAAATCAGAATGGAATGTATATTTGCAAGGCCATTTTCAAGAAGGATATTTAATCTTACTTAGATTTCAGTTTTTGCAGTACAGTACATATTCAGTACAATTGACCACAAAATGGTAACAAGTTTTGACATTTCTGATCATACTTTTTGATTACTTATCTTTCTTTATTTTACCTGCATTGATGTAAAAAAGACAAAACCCAAATAAAATAAACAACCTCCAGCCAACATCTCTCTCTCTCGCTCTCTCTCTCTCTCTCTCTATATATATATTAGAGATGCGCGGGTAGGCAATTATATCATCCGCAACCGCATCACTAAAGTAGTCATTCACCCAAACCAACATTTTATTAGAACCTCAACCGCCCGCCACCCACCCGTTGTTATATATCCGGAGTCGGCGACCTTTACCACTACAAGAGCTAGTTTAACCCGTGTCACAAAGTAAAGAAGGCAATGGGAGCCGCTAGAGAAGCGCGGATAGGCAAGTATATCATCTGCCACCGTGTCACCAAAGTCGTCATCCACCCGCCGTCCCCCCTAACCAACATTTTATCAGGACCGTACCCGCCCGCCAACCGCCCGCTGAAATACATCAGAGGTCGGCCGCCTTTACCACTCACAGAGCTATTTAAACCTGTTTCACAGAGTACTGAAGATAATTGGAGCCGCTAACGTTCTCGCGACTATCCAATAGCGTTCATCCTGACGACAAGACTATGGGCGTGCTGTGAAGCCATTGCCTTTGACACCTTCAACAACATGTACGAACCGATTGTTGGTCCGGCAACATGTGTGCAGTTTCTGCTATCTCACGTACAAGATTGAAAGGCATACTGGTTGATACAGAGCACACTGATGGTTGTGATATAAACAACTTTAACACTTACTGATATCCGCCACGCTGTGAACCCACACCAAACAAGATTGACAAACACATTTCGGGAGAACATCCTCACAGTAACACAACATAAACGCAACACAACAAACACCCACAATCCTTTGTATCCGTGATGCTTCCCCCGCGCCCCCAACCCCGCCCACCTTACCGACGCATATCCTATTGTCTTCTTCGCTTTGTGACACGGGTCTTAAATGGCTCTTTGAATGGCAAAGGATACCGATTCCAGAACCATGTATATCAAATATTTCCGGATGGTTCAACCGCCACCCGCCCGAATCTAATTAAAATCTATTTTTTCGTCATGTCAACTGCCCAATCCGCGGTTTATCCGCGGACTCTGCGGATGAGACCGCATCTCTAGGAGCCGCTAACGTTCTCGCGAATATCTGATGGTGCTCATCCAGATAGAGAAAAAGGACGTGCTCTGAGGCCATTGCCTTTGACGCCTTCTACATCATGTGCGAACCGTTTGCCAGTCCAGCAACATGTTGTATGCGGCTTCCTCAAACACACGTATAAGATTGAAAGGCATACCGGGTGATACAGAGTACACTGATGGTTGTGATATAAACAATTTTAACACTCTTACTAATATGCGCCACGCTGTGAAGCCACACCAAACAAGGATGACAAACACATTTCGGGAGAACTTCTTCACAGTAACACAACATAAACGCAACACAACAAATACCCAGAATCCTTTTCATCCATGATACCCCTGACTTTATTTTACACCCCTGCGCCCCCAACCCCACCCTCCTTACCGACGCACGGGGGGTTGGGGGGTGGCAAGGTTTGCTGCTGGCGGGGTGTATAATATAGTCAGGAAGTGTCATGGATTACTATGAAGCCACGCTGCTCTAACAAGTAACTTGGCATTGTCTTGCTGAAATAAGCACTGGCGTCCATGATAACGTTACTTGGATGGCAACATATGTTGCTCCAAAACCTGTATGTACCTTTCAGCATTAATGGTGCCTTCACAGATGTGTAAGTTACCCATGCCTTGGGCACTAATACACCCCCATACCATCACAGATGCTGGCTTTTCAACTTTGCACCTAGAACAGTCCTGATGGTTCTTTTTCTCTTTGTTCAGGAGGACACGACATTCATCATTTCCAAAAAACAATTTGAAACGTGGACTCGTCAAACCACAGAACACTTTTCCACTTTGCATCAGTCCATCTTAGCTGAGCTCGGGCCCAGAGAAGCCGGCGGCGTTTCTGGGTGTTGTTGATAAATGGCTTTGGCTTTGCATAGTAGAGTTCTAACTTGCACTTACATGTGTAGCGACAAACTGTAGTTACCGACATTGGTTTTCTGAAGTGTTTCTGACCCCATGTGGTGATATCCTTTACACACTCATGTCGCTTTTTGATGCAGTACCGCCTGAGGGAACGAAAGTCTCTTATGTCATTGCTTATGTTCAGTGATTTCTCCGGATTCTCTTAACCTTTTGATGGTATAACGGACTGTAGATGGTGAAATTCCTAAATTCCTTGCAATAGACCGTTGAGAAATGTTGTTCTTAAACTGTTTGACTGTTTGCTCACGCATTTGTTCACAAAGTGGTGACCTTCACCCCGTCCTTGTTTGTGAATGACTGAGCATTTCCCGGAAGCTGTTTTTATACCCAATCATCAATCAATCAATCGTTTATTTATATAACCCTAAATCACAATTGTCTCAAAGGGCTGCACAAACCACAACGAAATCCTCGGGCAAGGAAAAACTCACACCCAGTGGGACGTCGGCATACTTCCAAGATTGCGCCAAGTATTAAAAAAATCATGGTGTACAAAGTGCCATGACCATATTCCGCCCTTTATTATGTGGCTGGATAAGAATGAATACCAAAATACACAATTTGTATGTGTAAACATACAAAATTAGCTAAGAAGCTAACATAAAACATTAGCGTGTTGATGTTAGCATGCTACTATAAGAGGCCTTAGTATACTTCCAACATGACGCTAGTACCAAAAAACAAGATTTTTAGGTTAAAACATACAAAATTAGCTAAGAAGCTAGCATAAAATGTTGCCATGTTAATGTTAGTTTGCTAATATAAGAGACATTAGTATACTTCCAAGATGAAGCCAAGTATCAAAAAAACCAAGGGTGTACAAGGTGTGGCGGCCATTTTCCACCCGATATTATGTGACCAGATAAGAAGAAATACCAAAATACATTAAAAGATAAACAGTTGGTACAAAATGCGGCTGCTAGAATTTTGACAAGAACAAGAAAGTTTGATCATATTACGCCTGTACTGTATATACCTTTATATACATATATACATACATATATACCTGTACTGGCTCACCTGCACTGGTTTCCTGTGCACTTAAGATGTGACTTTAAGGTTTTACTAATTACGTATAAAATACTACACGGTCTAGCTCCATCCTATCTTGCCGATTGTATTGTACCATATGTCCCGGCAAGAAATCTGCGTTCAAAAGACTCCGGCTTATTAGTGATTCCTAAAGCCCAAAAAAAAGTCTGCGGGCTATAGAGCGTTTTCCGTTCGGGCTCCAGTACTCTGGAATGCCCTCCCGGTAACAGTTCGAGATGCTACCTCAGTAAAAGCATTTAAGTCTCACCTTAAAACTCATTTGTATACTCTAGCCTTTAAATAGACCTCCTTTTTAGACCAGTTGATCTGCCGCTTCTTTTTTTTTCCTCCTCTGTCCCCCCCTCCCTTGTGGAAGTGGTCCGGTCCGATGACCATGGATGAAGTACTGGCTGTGCAGAGTCGAGACCCAGGATGGACCGCTCGCCTGTGTATCGGTTGGGGACATTTCTACGGTGCTGATCCGCCTCCGCTTGAGATGGTTTCCTGTGGACGGGACTCTCACTGCCGTCTCGGATCCGCTTTGAACTGAACTCTCGCGGCTGTGTTGGAGCCACTATGGATTGAACTTTCACAGTATCATGTTAGACCCGCTCGACATCCATTGCTTTCGGTCCCCTACAGGGGGGGGTTGCCCACATCTGAGGTCCTCTCCAAGGTTTCTCATAGTCAGCATTGTCACTGGCTTCCCACTGGATGTGAATTCTCCATGCCCACTGATTGTGAGTTTTCCTTGCCCTTTTGTGGGTTCTTCCGAGGATGTTGTAGTCGTAATGATTTGTGCAGTCCTTTGAGACATTTGTGATTTGGAGCTATATAAATAAACATTGATTGATTGATTGATTGATTGATTGATTGATTGTTTGAAAATACACAATTTGTAGATGTAAACATACAAAATTAGCTGAAAAGCTAGTATAAAATATTAGCATTTTCACGTTAGCATGCCAATATAAGAGACGTTAATATACTTCCAAGATTACACCAAGTATCAGCAACCATGATTTTTAGGTTAAGACATTTAAAATTTGCTAAAAAGTTAGCATAATACTTTGGCATGTTAGCATTGCTAGTTTTTTACCATAAAAAAAAAAACCTGTGGTACTGTCATGGCACCCACCTGTTCCCAATTAGCCTGCACACCTTTGGGATGTTCCAAATAAGTGTTTGATGAGCAGTGAAGTGTGAAGTGAATGATATTTCTATAGCGCTTTTTCTCTAGTGACTCAAAGCGCTTTACATAGTGAAACCCAATATCTAAATTACATTCAAACCAGTGTGGGTGCCACTGGGAGCAAGTGGGTAAAGTGTCTTGCCCAAGGACACAACGGCAGTGACCAGGATGGCAGATCAATCAATCAATCAATCAATGTTTACTTATATAGCCCTAAATCACTAGTGTCTCAAAGGGCTGCACAAACCACTACGACATCCTCGGTAGGCCCACATAAGGGCAAGGAAAACTCACACCCAGTGGGACATCGGTGACAATGATGACTATGAGAACCTTGGAGAGGAAGAAAGCAATGGATGTCGAGCGGGTCTAACATGATACTGTGAAAGTTCAATCCATAATGGATCCAACACAGTCGCGAGAGTCCAGTCCAAAGCGGATCCAACACAGCAGCGAGAGTCCCGTTCACAGCGGAGCCAGCAGGAAACCATCCCAAGCGGAGGCGGATCAGCAGCGCAGAGATGTCCCCAGCCGATACACAGGCGAGCAGTACATGGCCACCGGATTGGACCGGACCCCCTCCACAAGGGAGAGTGGGACATAGGAGAAAAAGAAAAGAAACGGCAGATCAACTGGTCTAAAAAGGGAGTCTATTTAAAGGCTAGAGTATACAAATGAGTTTTAAGGTGAGACTTAAATGCTTCTGAGGTGGCATCTCAAACTTGATGCGGGAATCGAACCTGCAACCCTCAAATTGCTGGCACGGCCGCTCTACCAACCGAGCTAAACCGCCCCACAGCATTCCCCAACTTTATCAGTATTTATTGCCACCTTTCCCAACTTCTTTGTCACGTGTTGCTGGCATCAAATTCTAAAAGGTAATGATTATGTGCACACAAAAAAAATGTTGGAGTTTGAACATCAAATATGTTGTCTTTGTAGCATATTCAACTGAATATGGGTTTAGAAGGATTTGCAAATCATTTATATTTACATCTAACACAATTTATATTGAAATACATATTGAAAACTGTTAAAAAAAAATGATTGGCTTTAAATTTCAAAATTTTAAGTTATTACAATTTTAACTGAGTTGTACATAATCTTAAAGGGGAACTACACTTTTATTTTGCCTATCGTTCACAGTTTTTATGTAAGACAAGCACACATTTTTTCTTTTTTTAAGCATTCTGACTTGTAAATAAATACGAGCCAATAAATGCCATCTTACAATCGGCGTGACACAGTGGTAGAGTGGCTGTGCGCAACCCGAGGGTCCCTGGTTCAATCCCCACCTAGTACCAACCTCGTCACCTTCGTTGTGTCCTTGAGCAAGACACTTCACCCTTGCGCCTGATGGGTGCTGGTTAGCGCCTTGCATGGCAGCTCCCTCCATCAGTGTGTGAATGTGTGTGTGAATAGGTAAATGTGGAAGTAGTGTCAAAGCGCTTTTTAAAAAAAAAAATGTGTGTCCTGTCCAGCTTCTCAAAGCGCTTTGAGTACCTTGAAGGTAGAAAAGCGCTATACAAGTACAACCCATTTATCATTTATTTATAATTTCCCAACTCATATGGAAACGGGGTTTCTAGAGAGAGAGAGAGAGCGAGGAAATACTTGAAAATATACACACCCCCTCCACCCCCAAATTAAGAGGTCTCAAGGTTGGCAAGTATGGACGTCACCCTTCATCCATCCATTTTCTACCGCTTATTCCCTTTCGGGGTCGCGGGGGGCGCTGGCGCCTATCTCAGCTACAATCGGGCGGAAGGCAGGGTACACCCTGGACAAGTCGCCACCACATCACAGGGCCAACACAGATAGACAGACAACATTCACACTCACATTCACACACTAGGGCCAATTTAGTGTTGCCAATCAACCTATCCCCAGGTGCATGTCTTTGGAAGTGGGAGGAAGCCGGAGTACCCGAGGGAACCCACGCATTCACGGGGAGAACATGCAAACTCCACACAGAAAGATCCCTAGCCTGGATTTGAACCCAGGACTGCAGGAACTTCGTATTGTGAGGCAGACGCACTAACCCCTCTGCCACCGTGAAGCCCCTATGGACGTCACATGTGGGAAAAATTTCACAAATTGGGCAAATTCCAAATGACTCGTCTGGAGGACGTACGAAGGAAGGCAAGATTGTTTAACATTTTCGGGACTTATGCAGATCCCAAATACAGAACAGCAAGCACCCGTGCGTAATAAAACTTGGTTTTGTCTAATAGATCCTCTTTAAAAGGCATTGTTGTTGTTTTTCCACCTGCAAGAGAGCATTTTAGTATTCATGTGTACCTCCCAAGCACGTTTGTGAAGATACAGACGGATAAAAGCCAGCAGCAACGCCGTGATGGAGGCGCCATGTAAACTTTGCCCTCGGCTGCCACGCTCGTAGTTAAAGGCTTTGTTGGGGGTTTACTCAATCAGCCCCGCCGCCTTAATTAATCGCCATGATGAACAGCAGAAATAATTGGTTTTTCTACCAGATGTGAATCCCCCCCCCCCCCTGCAAACTAACACCAGCAAGCCGGGGTCTCCCTTATTTTTTTTCCTCTTGTCTTTTTTCGATTGGTAATCACATTGCTAATCTAGACGCCGAAAGCCATAATGGATCCAAGAAGAATGAACATTAAAGACAACGGGGCGCGGTACGGCTTCTGTTGATCCGCCGCGTATGCCGTGGAACGTTCCAACGACTTCTTTTATGGTCCTGGGAAATGTTATTTTAGAATCTCAGTGCTTCCCAAGGGCGATGACTAACATCCTCTTATGCCGGGCGTGCTAATAGGATGAGCTTCAGAACGCGTCTTTATGTTGCAGCAAAAAACAAACTGCTAATTAAACTGGCATGGCCATCAAGGCGGGTTTAAGGGACTGGACTGGACTCTCACTATTATGTTGGATCCACTATGGACTGGACTCACTATTATGTTAGATCCACTATGGACTGGACTCTCACTATTATGTTAGATCCACTATGGACTGGACTTTCACTATTAAGAGAGATCCACTGTGGACTGGCTTCTCACTATTATTTTAGATCCACTATGGATTGGACTCACTATAATGTTAGATCCACTATGGACTGGACTCTCACAATTATTTTAAATCCACTTTGGACTGGACTCTCACTACTATGTTAGATCCACTATGGACTGGACTCTCACTATTATGTTAGATCCACTATAAACTGGACTCACTATTATGTTAGCTTTACTAAGGACTGGACTTTCACTAGTATGTTAGCGCCACTATGGACTGGACTCTCATTATTATGTTAGATCCACTATGGACTGGACTCTCATTATTATGTTAGAGCCAATATGGACTGGACTCTCACAATTTTAGATGTATTATGGACTGAACACTAGAATGTTAGATCCACAATGGACTGGACTCTCACTATTATGTTAGATCCACTTTGGACTGGACTCTCACTACTATGTTAGATCCACTATGGACAGGACTCTCACTATTATGTTGGATCCACTATGGACTGGACTCTCACTATTATGTTAGATCCACTATAGACTGGACTCACTATTATGTTAGCTTTACTAAGGACTGGACTTTCACTATTATGTTAGCGCCACTATGGACTGGACTCTCATTATTATGTTAGATCCACTATGGACTGGACTCACTATTATGTTAGATCCACTATAGACTGGACTCACTAGAATGTTAGATCCACAATGGACTGGACTCTCACTATTATGTTAGATCCACTTTGGACTGGACTCTCACTATTATGTTAGATCCACTATAGACTGGACTCGCTATTATGTTAGCTTTACTAAGGACTGGACACTCACTATTATGTTAGAGCCAATATGGACTGGACTCTCACAATTTTAGATATACTATGGACTGGACACACTAGAATGTTAGATCCACAATGGACTGGACTCTCACTATTATGTTAGATCCAATATGGACTAGACTCTCACACTATTAAGTTACAGCCACTATGGACTGGACTCTCACTATTATGTTCGATCCACTATGGATTGGACTCTCACTATTATTTTAGATATACTATGGACTGGACACACTAGAATGTTGGATCCACTACGGACTGGACTCTCACTATTGTGTTAGATCCACTATGGACTGGACTCTCACTATTGTGTTAGATCCACTATGGACTGGACTCTCACTATTGTGTTAGATCCACTATGGACTGGACTCTATTATGTTAGATCCACTATGGACTGGACTCTCACTTTTATGTTAGAACCACTATGGACTGGACTCTCACTATTATGTTAGAACCACTATGGACTGGACTCTCACTATTATGTTGGATCCACTATGGACTGGACTCTCATTATTATGTTAGATCCACTATGGACTGGACTCTCACTACTATGTTAGATCCACTATGGACTGGACTCACTATTATGTTAGATCCACTATAGACTGGACTCACTAGTATGTTAGTTCCATTAAGGACTGGACTTTCACTATTATGTTAGATCCACTATGGACTGGACCCTTACTATTGTGTTAGATCCGCTATGGACTGGACTCGTACTATTATGTTAGATCTACTATGGACTGAACTTTCACAATATTATGTCAGACCCACTTGACGTCCATTGCACCGGTCTCCCCCTAGAGGGGTTGGGGGGTTACCCACATTTGCAGTCCTCTCCAGGGTTTGTCATTGTCATTCTCGTCGACGTCCCACTAAGTAGTGAGTTTTTCCTTGCCCTTATGTGGTCGTTGATGCGCGGATGTCGTTGTGGCCTGTGCAGCCCTTTGAGACAGTTGTGATTTTGGGGCTATATAAACAAACATTGATTGATTGATCGATTGAAGGGAGCTCCTCCCACGATGGGAGTGAATCCGTTGAAGCCCAGGTAGCAGCATGTCCGGACCAGATAACTGGCGGCTCAAACAAAACAAAGACGCACTTGAGCTCGCAAATAGATCAGTCCAGGATAAGGAAGGGCTCGGTTTATTTTAGTGGAGCCAAACGGGAAAAAAAATAGCTTAGGCTGCTTATTAATGCCACGGTGGCTTGGCGGTAATTCCTGCGGGCTCTGTGTACCTCTGCTTGTTAATGAGTCACTGCTTATCAGTCAACCTTGTTAACAGGCAGAGGCCTCGCTTCCAAGCCGCCTACTGCTTTTGTGCACTAGTTAATACTCCGGCATTAGTCTGACGTCTTGGCAAGCAGGAAGTCAACAGTAAACAAACAGAAGCACACACAGGAAGCGGGCATATGGCCAGCAAGACAGAGGCAGTCCTGGGGCGGGATTGGGTTGGCGGGATGCTGGGGAAGGAGCCCAGATAGCGAAAAGGAGCGAACAGCTTGTGCACAAACACAAGAGCACCCCCCCCCCCCCACCCTCAAAGCTTGTAAATCTTCCCACATGAGTGACGCGTCCACACTTTCCCCCCATCCTTTAACCTTCGTCTTGTGTTAGATTTCTGTTACCATGGGGAACATTATCACCAGATCTATGTAAGCATCAATCAATCAATCGTTTATTTATATAGCCCTAAATCACAAATGTCTCAAAGGACTGTACAAACCACTACGACTACGACGTCCTCAGAAGAACCCACATAAGGGCAAGGAGAATTCACACCCAGTGGGACGCCAGTGACAATGCTGACTATGAGAACCTTGGAGAGGACCTCAGATGTGGGCAACCCCCTCCCTCTAGGGGACCGAAAGCATATGGATGTCGAGCGGGTCTAACATGATGCTGTGAAAGTTCAATCCCTATTGGCTCCAACACAGCCGCGAGAGTTCAGTTCAAAGCGGATCCAAGACAGCAGCGAGAGTCCCGTCCACAGGAAACCATCCCAAGCGGAGTCGGATCAGCATCGTAGAGATGTCCCCAACCGATACACAGGCGAGCGGTCCATCCTGGGTCCCGACTCTGGATAGCCAGTACTTCATCCATGGTCATCGGACCGGACCCCCTCCACAAGGGAGGGGGGGACAGAGGAGGAAAAAGAAAAGAAGCGGCAGATCAACTGGTCTAAAAAGGAGGTCTATTTAAAGGCTAGAGTATACAAATGAGTTTTAAGGTGAGACTTAAATGCTTCTACTGTGGGACGGCGTGGCGCAGTGGGGAGAGTGGCCGTGCGCAACCCGAGGGTCCCTGGTTCAAATCCCACCTAGTACCAACCTCGTCACGTCCGTTGTGTCCTGAGCAAGACACTTCACCCTTGCTCCTGATGGGTGCTGGTTGGCGCCTTGCATGGCAGCTCCCTCCATCAGTGTGTGAATGTGTGTGTGAATGGGTAAATGTGGAAGTAGTGTCAAAGCGCTTTGAGTACCTTGAAGGTAGAAAAGCGCTATACAAGTACAACCCATTTATTTATTTATTTACTGAGGTAGCATCTCGAACTGTTACCGGGAGGGCATTCCAGAGTACTGGAGCCCGAAGGGAAAACGCTCTATAGCCCGCAGACTTTTTTTGGGCTTTAGGAATCACTAATAAGCCGGAGTCCTTTGAACGCAGATTTCTTGCCGGGACATATGGTACAATACAATCGGCAAGATAGGATGGAGCTAGACCGTGTAGTATTTTATACGTAAGTAGTAAAAACCTTAAAGTCACATCTTAAGTGCACAGGAAGCCAGTGCAGGTGAGCCAGTACAGGTGTAATGTGATCAAACTTTCTTGTTCTTGTCAAAAGTCTAGCAGCCGCATTTTGTACCAACTGTAATCTTTTAATACTAGACATGGGGAGACCCGAAAATAATACGTTACAGTAATCGAGACGAGATGTTGATGTTGCAGAAAAAAGACCATATATTTTTTTAACCGATTTCCGAACTCTAAATGGGTGAACTCTGAAAATTAAACGCCTTTGTGTTTATCGCTCTCTGAGCGACGACGTCAGAACGTGACGTCACATCGGTCATCAACGCCGTTTTCCCTACCACATCGAGTCAAATCAGCTCTGTTATTTTCCGTTTTTTCGTGTGTTGTCGGAGGGTGTAACAACACGATCATGGACGGATTCAAGTTGATTTACGTAGAATGTGCATCGGTTAGCACCGCATGCTAATCGATGCTAACATGCTATTTAGGCTAGCTGTTTGCATTATGCCTCATTTGTAGCTATATTTACATTCAGCCTTTCCCTCCATCCACATTTAATGCCAAAAAAAAAACACATACCAATCGACGGATTTAAGTTGCTTCAGTGTCAAGAGATGCGAAAGTCCCTCGTTTGGTTTTTACCGGCGATGCTACGACAGAGATAGCACAGAGATGACAAGAATTTCTGGATATCCTGCAACACTCTGTATTTGAGTTTGACACCCCTGGCTAATGCTACATAGCATATAGCTAATCGTGGACTAGCTTAATGCTACAACGTGCGTGGCAGCATTTAGCATATAAAAGTTTGGTTTTTACAACAATATTTACCCCATACTTTATCAACTAGTCACAGACAGTGTGCATGCTTATGAGCGACAACCTAAACGTTTATAAAACAACAAAATAATCGAGAGAGATATCGTGCGGCCCGGGCTAGCTTTAGCTAGCAAGTTCTTTTGTTTGCAACGCTAGCCGTAGCTTAAGCTCGCAAAACAACAAAAGATACAGCAATGAAACTACCTTAACTTTAACTACCATAGCAATTTCGGCAGAATATGTTATAACATATATTGCTATTCCAGTTGAAATAAAATAGCCTTTTTTTTTACAGAATATATAGTTTTACTTAGTCCTGTAATATCTTTTTTTACAGAATAAAAAGTTTTTCTTGCCGGGACATATGGTACAATACAATCGGCAAGATAGGCTGGAGCTAGACCGTGTAGTATTTTATACGTAAGTAATAAAACCTTAAAGTCACATCTTAAGTGCACAGGAAGCCAGTGCAGGTGAGCCAGTACAGGCGTAATGTGATCAAACTTTCTTGTTCTTGTCAAAAGTCTAGCAGCCGCATTTTGTACCAACTGTAATCTTTTAATGCTAGACATGGGGAGACCCGAAAATAATACGTTACAGTAATCGAGGCGAGACGTAACAAACGCATGGATAATGATCTCAGCGTCTTTAGTGGACAGAATGGAGCGAATTTTAGCGATATTACGGAGATAAAAGAAGGCCGTTTTAGTAACGCTTTTAATGTGTGGCTCAAAGGAGAGAGTTGGGTCGAAGAAAACACCCAGATTCTTTACCGAGTCGCCTTGTTTAATTGTTTCGTTGTCAAATGTTAAAGTTGTATTTTTAAAAAGAGGTCGGTGTCCAGCAGGGCCGATAATCAGCATTTCCGTTTTTTTGGCGTGGAGTTGCAAAAAGTTTGCGGACATCCATTGTTTAATTTCATTAAGACACGCCTCCAGCTGCTTATTAGTGATTCCCAAAGCCCCAAAAAAGTCTGCAGGCTATAAAGCGTTTTCATTTCGGGCTCCAGTACTCTGGAATGCCCTCCCGGTAACAGTTCGAGATGCCACCTCAGTAGAAGCATTTAAGTCTCACTTTAAAACTCATTTGTATACTCTAGCCTTTAAATAGACTCCCTTTCTAGACCAGTTGATCTGCCGTTTCTTTTCTTTTTCTCCTATTTCCCCACTCTCCCTTGTGGAGGGGGTCCGGTCCGATCCGGTGGCCGTGGATGACGTACTGGCTGTCCAGACCCAGGATGAATCGCTCATCCAGAGTCGGGACCCAGGATGGACCGCTCGCCTGTGTATCGGCTGGGGACATCCCTGCGCTGCTGATCCGCCTTCGCTTGGGATGGTTTCCTGCTGGCTCCGCTGTGGACGGGACTCTCACTGCTGTGTTGGATCCGCTTTGGACTGGACTCTCGCGGCTATGTTGGATCCACTATGGACTGAACTTTTCACAGTATCATGTTAGACACGCTCGACATGTCACCGACGTCCCACTGGGTGTGAGTTTTCCTTGCCCTTATGTGGGCCGACCGAGGATGTTGTAGTGGTTTGTGTTGTGGTTTGTGCAGCCCTTTGAGACGCTAGTGATTTAGGGCTATATAAATGAACATTGATTGATTGATTGATATACTGTATTGACCTCACATGTCCGGAGATGCCCGTCTTTATTTGTTTTTGTACTGGATAAGAAGGTAAAATGAGAATCTCCTAAAGCTCACGATTGGTAGAGGAGCTGGCTTTCAGTGTGTGAAGTTTTGGCTCTAATTATTGCTCGATAATCTTATTTTTAAAACTGGGTCGAAACAGACCCTTACGACAGCAAGGTCATCATTTCAACCAGAGCATTTTATAATTTAGTGAAAAAAAAAAAAAAAAATTAGTTTCATTTTGTTGAAATAAATAAATAAATGGGTTGTACTTGTATAGCGCTTTTCTACCTTCAAGGTACTCAAAGCGCTTTGACACTACTTCCACATTTACCCATTCACACACACACTGATGGAGGGAGCTGCCATGCAAGGCGCTGACCAGCACCCATCAGGAGCAAGGGTGAAGTGTCTTGCTCAAGGACACAATGGACGTGACGAGGTTGGAACTAGGTGGGGATTGAACCAGGGACCCTCGGGTTGCGCGCAGCCATTCTTCCACTGCGTCACGCCGTAGAGGTTTAAATAGAGGTTTCTGACAAAGTCAAAAAGCCTTGATGCAAACAAATACATTTACGTTGTTCTTTTATGCATTTAAAAACCAAAACAGGTCGGTTCCGACCCTAACACAAGACAAAAGGTAATCAGGGGTGTCCAAACTTTTTCCACTGAGGGCCACAGACTGAAAAAATCAAAGTATGCGGGGGCCCTTCCATCCATCCATTTTCTACCGCTTATTCCCTTTTGGGGTTGCGGGGGGCGCTGGCGCCTATCTCAGCTACAATCGGGCGGAAGGCCATTTGGATATATTTCTTTTTTTAAAGCAATACAATAGTTGTTTTTTTACTTTTATGGCTTTCCTCAAGTTTGGTCCCCGGTCTCCGGGAAATTATATTTTTTCATTTAAAGGCCTATTGAAACCCACTACTACCGACCACGCAGTTTGATAGTTTATATATCAATGATGAAATATTAAAACATTGCAACACATGCCAATACGGCCTTTTTAGTTTACTAAATTGCAATTTTAAATTTCCCGGAGTTTGTTGAAAATGTCGCGAAATGATGACGTATACGCGTGACGTCACGGACTGTGGAAATATTAGCGCTGCGCACACAGCTAAAAGTTGTCTGCTTTAACCGCATAATTACAACAGTATTTTGGACATCTGTGTTGCTGAATCTTTTGCAATTTGTTCAATTAATAATGGAGACGTCAAAGAAGAATGCTGTTGGTGTTAAGCGATGGATTCCAGCTGTCCTTTAGCTCCGAGACCCAGCCGGCGTTTCTTTGTTTGTTGTGAAGCAGAGCGGTCAAGCGCACATGCTTTCTGCTAACGACAATAATCCAGCATGTTTTAGGATGGGAAATTGATATA
>NC_084624.1:49827337-49977337 GCF_033978795.1 Nerophis ophidion
AGTGAAACTTGCCAAGGGACATGTAACCAAATATTAACATTGCTGTATGTATACTTTTGACCCAGCAGATTGGGTCACATTTTCAGTAGACCCCTAATATCAATCAATCAATGTTTATTTATATAGCCCCAAATCACAAATGTCTCAAAGGACTGCATAAATCATTACGACTACAACATCCTCGGAAGAACCCACAAAAGGGGCAAGGAAAACTCACACCCAGTAGGCAGGGAGAATTCACATTCAGTGGGACGCCAGTGACAATGCTGACTATGAGAAACCTTGGAGAGGACCTCAGATGTGGGCAACCCCCCCCCTCTAGGGGACCGAAAGCAATGGATGTCGAGCGGGTCTAACATGATACTGTGAAAGTTCAATCCATAGTGGCTCCAAGACAGCAGTGAGAGTCCCGTCCACAGGAAACCATCTCAAGCGGATCAGCAGCGTAGAGATGTCCCCAACCGATACAGGCAAGCGGTCCATCCTGGGTCATAAAAGAACCAAACTTCATGAATGTGACCAACAAGTATGTGCTCCAATCACTCTATCACAACATAAAAATAAGAGTTGTAGCAATTATTGGGAACTCAAGAAAGCCATGACATTATGTCCTTCGACCACGACTGTATGTGCACCAGAACAAAACAAAAGCACATTTTCATAACTGATTGACGGATAAAACCTAAATTAGAATATATCTAATAATTGATTGTTTGTAAATGGAGTGGTACCTATAGATCAGGGGCCGACACCCCGATTGTTACGGAGGGATTCCGGTTCTCGGAGCCTCTTCCGGACATCACCCGGGGTCAACATTCTTCGATTTTCACTCAGACAACAATATTGAGGGCGTGCCATGATCGCTTTACTTTTTGCGCCCTCTACATTTTGACGTGTTTCACAAAATGAAGAAGACAATGGGAGCCACAACCATTCTCTAAAATAACCGCTGGTGGTCACCCATGTAACAGTAATAAGGGCGTGCCATGAAGCCATTGCCTTTAACGCCTTCTACAACATGTACAGACATCTTGCCAGTCCAGTAACATGTTGTATGTGGCTTTCGCAGATACACGTACACGACTGCAAGGCATACTGGGTGACACGGAGTACACTGACGGTTGTGATATAAATAACTTCAACACTCTTACTAATATGCACCACACTGTGAACCCACACCAAACAAGAATGACGAACACATTTCGGGAGAACATCCGCACTGTAACACATTATAAACGCAATATAACAATTACCCAGAATGCTATGCATCCATGACTCTTTCAGGCCACTTTATTTATATACCACATTTAAACAACAAGAGCGTTTCCAAAGTGCTGCACAGCCATGTTAAAAACAATATTAAAAAAACAATATTATGCTCCACCAATGACTGAATAAAAACAAAAAAATAATAAATATAAAACCAATATATAAAAAAACAATATAAAAAGAAATATGATTAAAAACTCATTTAATGGGTAAAATCCATTAAAACAGTAAAATAGAAATCAAAGTGTATAAAAAACACAGAGGACAGAGGACCACACAACTCACGTAGTGTTAAAATCAAAGAATAAAAGTGGGTCTTAAGACGAGACTTAAAACACTCCACTGTGGAAGCAGTTTGAACATGGAGGGTCAGAGTGTTCCAGACCACAGAGAAGGCCCTGTCTCCCCTGGTCTTAAGTCTGGTCTTGGGCACCCAGAGCTGGAACTGGCTGTCGGACCTCAGAGAGCACGCAGGAATGTAAATTTGGATGAGGTCCGAGATATATTGAGGTGCCAGTCCATGTAAAGATTTAAAAACAAACAGCAATGTTTTAAAATCAATTCTAAAATGAACAGGGAGCCAGTGCAAAATCTGAAGAATTGGGGTTATATGCTGGCGTTTCGTCACAGTAACACAACATAAACGCAACACAACAAATACCCAGAATCCTTTGCATCCATGGCTCTTCCTGACTATATTATACACCCCCGCCCACCTCAACGGACGCATGGAATGGGGGGGGGTTGGTGCTAGCGGAGTGTACAATATAGCCTGAAAGAGTCATGGATGCATGGCATTCTGGGTAATTGTTATATTGCGTTTATAATGTGTTACAGTGCGGATGTTCTCCAGAAATGTTTGGTGTGGGTTAACAGTGTGGTGCATATTAGTAAGAGTGTTAAAATTGTTTATATCACAACCTTCAGTGTACTCTGTGTCACTTAGTACGCCTTGCAGTCGTGTACGTGTATCTGCGGATGCCACATACAACATGTTACTGGACTGGCAAGCTGTCTGTAAAAGGCATCAAAGGTGATGGCTTCATGGCACGCACTCATTACTGTTACATGGGTGACCACCAGTAAATCTTCGCGAGAATGATCGCGGCTCCCTTTGTTTTCTTTAATTTGTGGAACGGGCCAAAATGGCTATTTGAGTGGTAAAGGTTGCCGACCCCTGCTATAGACAGTAGCCATTGCAAAAGGTAAGAGGAAGACCGAACAGTACAAAAAAACACACATTTACGACAAGAACGCGTTCTCTTACAGACACACACACACAAATAACACAGAAGACGCATCAGTGTTCTTTCAGAAAACAATGAGAAATACCTATAAATGAAGAATGAAATGTATAAATGAAAATTGAACATCATGTTTGCCTTTATTGAAGACTCCGATCCGGTGGCCATGTACTGCTTGCCTGTGTATCGGCTGGGGACATCTCTGCGATGCTGATCCGCCTCCGCTTGGGATGGTTTCCTGCTGGCTCCGCTGTGAACGGAACTCTCGCTGCTGTGTTGGATCCGCTTTGGACTGGACTCTCGCGACTGTGTTGGATCCATTGTGGATTGAACTTTCACAGTATCATGTTAGACCCGCTCGACATCCATTGCTTTCCTCCTCTCCAAGGTTCTCATAGTCATCATTGTCACCGACGTCCCACTGGGTCATTATTGTCACCGATGTCCCACTGGGTGTGAGTTTTCCTTGCGTGGGCCTACCGAGGATGTCGTGGTGGTTTGTGCAGCCCTTTGAGACACTAGTGATTTAGGGCTATATAAGTAAACATTGATTGATTGATTGATTGACTTGCTGGCAAAGATAGTGACACTGAAAAAAGTTACTTTTTGGTGCTGTAAACTCTATTAGAGTAACGGTCATAACTTATACCTAATATTTTTAACATTCAGTAAGAACTAGAGTTTCTTAAGTAAAATTAAACATTTTATTAACGTAATACATGAATTATGGGGGAAGAGTAAGTTTTAATTATGTTTCCTCATACTATCTAAATGTTTAATAGTTGTACGTACAAAAACCTAAAAATATGACATAAACTTTACTCTGAAAATCTAGTGTTTTGAAACGCATGCAATCCGATGCATGCGCACAGCACAACAGGCTGCAAGGTGGCATTATGGGTAATTCTTATCTTGCGTTTATAATGTGTTACAGAGTCGGTGTTCTCCAGAAATTTATTTGGTGTGGGTTCACAGAGTGTGGCGCATATTAGTAAGAAAGTTGTTTATATCACAACCGTCAGTGTAAAAGGTATGGCTGTTGAGCAAGTATGCGTTGCAATTTCGCAATTGAAGTGGCAAACCGCTCGCGTCCTTCCTGCACGCTATCATCGTGGTGTAAAAGTTGGTGCATTGAAGTACTGAAGAGCAATGGCCTCCAACCACCATACCGCAGTCGCAGAATAATACAGTTTTTGAATATTAATTATCACATTTAATTTTAAACTGCACGCCATTGATATGAGCTGGAGTGAGAAGAAGCATCTAAATAAATGGTAGGGGTGGGCAATATCGCAAATTTGGGAATCGATACCGATCCGATACCGGCCAGTATCGCCGATACTGATACCGGAAGTGTCGTCATCTGATTGGGGGCGGTGGGGGCCTTCGGGGTATCAATAATTTTGAAAATCAAATTTGTACTTTTGCCTTTATTAATTGATTATGATAATAATACGACACAGGACAACGATTTAAGTCAAAAAATAAAATATTTATTACAAAAGTAATATCAATAGCAATAAAGTAATGCAAATAAGGTGCAAACAACTACTTGTCGCATCAAAACACACAAACACTTAAGGTAAATAACAAAACTCTAGTTGTTGAACAAAGTTGTAAACATGAACACCAAACTAAAGAACTGAGAAATTCAAATAAAAAAGTAATAATATCAATTACAATAAAGTAAATAGTGCAAATAAGGCGAAAACAAATACTGAACTTGGCTAGTCGCCTCACGGCACACAAGAGCTTAAGTAAAAAAGAAAACACTAGTTATTAAACAGTTGTAAAAATGAACACAAAACAAAAGAACTGAGAAATTGTGACCTCGGACTACGTTAAGGTAACGTGTGGAGTTCCCCAGGGTTCGGTCCTTGGCCCTGCACTCTTCAGCATCTACATGCTGCCGCTAGGTGACATCATACGCAAATACGGTGTTAGCTTTCACTGTTATGCTGATGACACCCAACTCTACATGCCCCTAAAGCTGACCAACACGCCGGATTGTAGTCAGCTGGAGGCGTGTCTTAATGAAATTAAACAATGGATGTACGCTAACTTTTTGCAACTCAACGCCAAAAAAACGGAAATGCTGATTATCGGTCCTGCTAGACACCGAACTCTATTTAATAATACAACTCTAACATTTGACAACCAAACAATTAAACAAGGCGACACGGTAAAAAATCTGGGTATTATCTTCGACCCAACTCTCTCCTTTGAGGCACACATTAAAAGCGTTACTAAAACGGCCTTCTTTCATCTCCGTAATATCGCTAAAATTCGCTCCATTCTGTCCACTAAAGACGCTGAGATCATTATCCATGCGTTTGTTACGTCTCGCCTCGACTACTGTAACGTATTATTTTCGGATCTCCCCATGTCTAGCATTAAAAGATTACAGTTGGTACAAAATGCGGCTGCTAGACTTTTGACAAGAACAAGAAAGTTTGATCACATTACGCCTGTACTGGCTCACCTGCACTGGCTTCCTGTGCACTTAAGATGTGACTTTAAGGTTTTACTACTTACGTATAAAATACTACACGGTCTAGCTCCATCTTATCTTGCCGATTGTATTGTACCATATGTCCCGGCAAGAAATCTGCGTTCAAAGGACTCCGGCTTATTAGTGATTCCCAAAGCCCAAAAAAAGTCTGCGGGCTATAGAGCATTTTCCGTTCGGGCTCCAGTACTCTGGAATGCCCTCCCGGTAACAGTTCGCGATGCCACCTCAGTAGAAGCATTTAAGTCTCACCTTAAAACTCATTTGTATACTCTAGCCTTTAAATAGACCTCCTTTTTAGACCAGTTGATCTGCCGTTTCTTTTCTTTTTCTTCTATGTTCCACTCTCCCTTGTGGAGGGGGTCCGGTCCGATCCGGTGGCCATGTACTGCTTGCCTGTGTATCGGCTGGGGACATCTCTGCGCTGCTGGTCCGCCTCCGCTTGGGATGGTTTCCTGCTGGCTCCGCTGTGAACGGGACTCTCGCTGCTGTGTCTTGGATCCTCTTTGGACTGGACTCTCGCGACTGTGTTGTATCCATTGTGGATTGAACTTTCACAGTATCCTGTTAGATCCGCTCGACATCCATTGCTTTCCTCCTCTCTAAGGTTCTCATAGTCATCATTGTCACCAATGTCCCACTGGGTGTGAGTTTTCCTTGCCCTTATGTGGGCCTACCGAGGATGTCGTGGTGGTTTGTGCAGCCCTTTGAGACACTAGTGATTTAGGGCTATATAAGTAAACATTGATTGATTGATGATGATTGAAATTCGTATCGTTATTTTAGTGCAATAAAATACTTTACAGTTTACAACCAAGACATTAAGTCGCACTGGAAACGCAAGCGCGTGTGTGTGTGCGTGTCCGAGTGTGCGCCAACGCACCAGGCGTCATGTTAATTGTATTAATTTTATTTTATTTTGGGTTGAGGATGAATTTTTAAAGTGTTTTTAAATCTCGTTCGCGACCCATCACTAGGGAGGAGGGTGGAGTGGTGAGGAGCGCTGCGCTGTGCTCACATTTTTTTTTAAATCGGAGTGATTCGCTTAATTTGGTGAAGTATCGATACCATCACGCCAGTATCGACACGATACCGATACTCATCAAGTATCGATGCTATCGATACTTGGTATTGATACGCCCACACTGCAAAAAGTCAGTGTTCAACAACAAGAAAAAAAAAATACAAAAATGAGGGGTATTTTACTTGAACTAAGCAAAATTATCTGCCAATAGAACAAGAAAATTTGGCTTGTCAAGACTTTCCAAAACAAGTAAAATGAGCTAACTTCAATTAACCGTGGCGCAGTGGGAAAGTGGCCGTGCGCAGCCCGAGGGTCCCTGGTTCAAATCCCACCTAGTACCAACCTCGTCACGTCTGTTGTGTCCTGAGCAAGACACTTCACCCTTGCTCCTGATGGGTGCTGGTTGGCGCCTTGCATGGCAGCTCCCTCCATCAGTGTGTGAATGTGTGTGTGAATGGGTAAATGTGGAAGTAGTGTCAAAGCGCTTTGAGTACCTTGAAGGTAGAAAAGCGCTATACAAGTACAACCCATTTATCATTTATTTAACCCCAAAATACCTCAAAATAAGTATATTCTCACTAATAACAAGTGTACTACTACAGTATACAAGTACGTATTTTCTATTGTTTCATTGAAAAAAAAACGGCAAAGTCTATTTGGCTGCCATCTGTTTTAATATGAGAAACAATTGTGTCAAAGTCATGATTTTGTTTTACATTCTTGTATAAGAAATTTTCTTACTTTAAAAAGTAGTTTTATACTT
Source organism: Nerophis ophidion (assembly GCF_033978795.1). Classification (NCBI taxonomy): domain Eukaryota; kingdom Metazoa; phylum Chordata; class Actinopteri; order Syngnathiformes; family Syngnathidae; genus Nerophis; species Nerophis ophidion. Next base: position 49,834,147 of record NC_084624.1, read on the forward strand.
GTGAGTGTTGATGACACAGTTTTGCAACATTTGCAATTCTCGTTTCAAGCATGTTTTACTCAGTATAGGTCATCAAATCTCAGCTACAAGCTGTAATATCTTACTGAGATCATTTAGGACCTAAACACTTAAAACACGTAAAACACTCCAACATAAAATCTTATGTATGGCCGCGCAAGTCCCGGGATGCCCTAAATGTTCATAACACACCCAGCCGAGTCCCACGGGGAGAGGGGATGAAAGTTGGAAAAGTCAGCAAAAGTCCCAAGAATGTTCAAAATACCTACACAGGTTCGAGTCCCACAAGTTCCGTCGCCTGCCGGGATGCCTAAAATGTCCAAAACGCGGCCAGCAAAGTCCCACGGGAAGGTGGGGAGAAAAGTGAGAAAAGTCGGGGAAATGTTCAAAAGAGTACACACTCGAACAAGGTTGGGACTCGAACCTGGGTAGGTATTTAGAAAATTTTGGGGGACTTTTGCCGACTTTTCTCATTTTTCCCCCCTACTTCCCTTGGGACTTTGCTGGGTGCGTTTTGGACATTTTTTGTATCCCAGGACTTGTGTGGCCGGTGGCGGGACTTGTGGGACTGGAACCCCGGGGAGGTATTTTGGACACAATTGGGACTTTTGAAACATTTTGGCCACCTTTTCCCCCTCTTCTTCCCCACTTTCCTGTGCACCATTGCTGGGTGTGTTTTGGACACTTGGACAAAAATAGTTTCAAGCATATTTTACTCAAAATAGGTCATAAAATATCAGCAACAAGCTGTTGTATCTTACTGAGATCATTTAGGAGCAAAACCCTTAAAACAAGTAAAAGATTCTAACATGAAATCTGCTTAGTGAGAAGAATTATCTTACCAGACAGAAAATAAGCAAATATCACCCTTATTTGAGATATTTAATCTTACTTAGATTTCAGTTTTTGCAGTGCAGCCCTAATAATTAGCGCCCCGGCGGCTATTCAACTGCTATTCAAGGAAATACGGTAAGTAAATTTACTTAAACTTTTGAGTAAAATTATGTTCCTGCCAATGAAGAACAAGTAGACTTTACTTAGTTTGTTTAAATAAATATAAGTAAAAATTTGGATGTAATTAACCTTCGTCTTGTGTTAGGGTCGGCACCGACCCGTTTTAGTTTTTAAATGCATAAAAACACCACATACATTTATTTTTTTGCATCAAAGCTTTTTGACTTTGTCAGGAACCTCTTCGTCAACAAAATAAAACATTTTAATTTTTTTCACTAAATTATAAAATGCTCTGGTAGAAATTATGCCCTTGGTGTTGTTAGGGTCGGTTTCGACCCAGTTATAAAAATAAGATGATAAAGCAATGATAAGAGCCAAAACTGAACACACTGACAGCCAGCTCCTCTCCCAATCATGTGAGCTTTAGTGGATTCTCATTTTACCTTGTTATCCTGTACAAAAACAAACAAAAGACGGACACTAAAAGTGTCACTTTTTGACACTCTGATTTTGTTTTTTATTAGTTTTGGAACTAGTAATCTATTTCTCTTGGTTCCATTTGCTTGATTGGTTGTTGTTTGTTTGATGTTGGATTTCTGTTGCTGAAAAAAATACTTTTTAGCCTTTTTCTTGAAGTAAATATATATGGGTCGAAATTGACCCGTAACACCATAGATGTTACTATAGTTAAAATTCTTAAAATTAAAAAATAAATAAAACACATTTATTTAAGAGATGTGTTCTGATACCCCTTAGTAATAGTTAGGTAACACAACAACCTTTTTTTTATGTATATGATTCTCTTGAGGTTCGTTTTACCATTTTTAAAAATTGAAATCGAGGGGTGTACTGACAAAAAAAGGCCCAATGGCCCAAACCAAAAATATTAAAACCAATATTTTCAAGGATAAGGAAGCCTAACGAGGTAACCAAGAGATGAGAAACAAATTGGATGATAGATAATTGTTTTTAGTGTATTTTACAGCTGATTTAAGACATGGGTCAAAACCGACCCGTTAACATAAGAGATGGTAACAGAAAGCTAACACAAGAGGAAGGTTAAGTAACTTAGTTAATATCTTCACAACTGTCATGTCATATGGTAAGTAGAATTTACTTGATACTGGCAAGTGAGTGTTACTTGATATTGCCGCATTAAATTTTACTAAAATCATTTGCGTGCAAATACTTACAATAAGTTTTTCAAGTAAATCTTATGAGTTATTTTTTTCACTAGAGGGGATTTTCATTATTAGCTTCAAGCGTTCCCCCCCCCCCAATGCGACAGTGTTTCTCACCTTCTTTATCAAAGTGCTGTCACTCACAACTTTCTTTGGCCAGATGGACAAAAAGACGATGAAAATCAGATTATTCCTTTTTCAAAACAGCTAAGATCGTTATTTTGTGCACATTTGCATTTCCCTGAACACATGGTCCATCCAGAAGACAATTTAAAAGAAAAAAACAACAACAACCCTGAAACGTTTCAAACGGTTGACTACTGTACGTCGATTTGAGTCGTTTTTTTTTTTTTTTTTCAAAAAACACAATTAATCTTGACACGTTCTTTCAAACTTATTTCACAGCATTTGCCTGCGTTTGTATGAACACACTCAATGTGATTTGCCATCACATGCACAGAAAATTTCCACCAAAAAACAAAACAAAATAATGAGATTATTTAGTGGCTGTGAGCCTGTTTTACAGAGCACATCAAACTTGATATTGTTCATCCTAAAGCTGGGATATCTTGTTTTTTTATTGCAGCAGCAGTAGAAATTAAGGGTGGGCTTATCTAAATGTCTCAGTGGAGGGGGGCGTGGCCTGCAGGCCTGCAGCAGAGCGGGGTGTGCCAGGATTGGCCTTGAAGTCAGCGACAGGTGCGTAGATTGCCCAGGTGGGCTTGGTTATCTAATCACCTGTCACCCTGTATAAGCAGCAGCCGGGAGGAGAGAGGTTGTTGGAGCTGGGTGAGAGCGAGAGCGAGACTGACAGACCCAAAAAGACAGTTGCTTGAAAGCAACCGGAGTCAATATTTACAAAATAAAGCTGTATTGTAACCCTAAACTAGGCTCTCATGTCGGTGCATGGTGGCCTGGAGGCAACCTCCACAGTCTTCAACAATGATACCAGGGTGAGTATTGGTATCGAATCGACACTAGCATGATTTTTATTTTATTTAATGCTTTCCATGCTATACAGAATCAGAATCAGAAATACTTTTTTAATCTCCGAGGGGAAATCTAGATTTTCAGCACCATCCCATTCAAGATCAGACAAAGATTACAGGGAGACAGAACAGGATCACTGCCAATTTCCGGTGCCCCTTACAAAAAAGGTGAGAAACAGGTAAACGCTGTGAGGGGACAAAAAAAAAAAAAAAAAAAACAGTCTAAGGGGGGGGGGGTCCAAACTGAGGCCAAGGTAAAAAATATATATATAGCCATAGCACACATAAATATGTGTGTAAGAGGGAAACATCAAACTTCAAAGAAAACAAGGGACATTACAGACATTAAAAAAGGAGAGTTGTTGCAACTGGCCATTTCTAAATACAGCTACAAAAGTAAAACAACTACAACAACAACAAAAAAAACATATACACTGTGGTGGCCTCTGCGGTGTTGCACGCCATTGTCTGCTGGGGTGAGGATGGCCAGAGACAGGAGCAGACCCAACAAAGCAACCAAGAATGCCGAGTCCACCCTCGGCCGCCCACTAACTCTCGGCCGGTGTCCAGTCTGCATGGATGAGCACATACCATGAATTGATTAACATGGACCCCGACTTAAACAAGTGGAAAAACGTATTCGGGTGTTACCATTTAGTGGTCAATTGTACGGAATATGTACTGTACTGTGCAATCTACTAATAAAAGTATCAATCAATCAATCAATCAAAACCATTTCATACCAACGTTATTTTTGACATTAGTTTCAAACGTGACGTCAGGTGAATACAACCTATACAGCCAGCAATTTACTTTATTTTCTTCACAGAGTTTATGTGAGCACAGCGTCTCTTTTAGTGTAGCCGGTAAAAACAACAAAACATCGCTCTCTTTGCTGCTCAATCCAGGGTCTCTGCAGGTTTCAACATGTCCAAATTTAAAACCTTTTAAGACTTTTTTTAAGACCATCTTGAAAATAATTTAAGACTAGGGATGTCCGATAATATCTTCAAATGCTTTAAAATATATTATCGGATATTATCGGTATCGTTTTCAAAATTATCGGTATCGGTCTCAAAAAGTCAAATATATGAACTTTTAAAACGCCGCTGTATATTGAAATACTGAAGAGCAATGGCCTCCAACCACCATACCGCAGTCGCAGAATAATACATTTTTTGAATATTAATTATCACACTTAATTTTAAACTGCACGCCATTGATATGAGCTGGAGTGAGAAGAAGCATCTAAATAAATGGTAGGGGTGGGCAATATCGCAAATTTGGGAATCGATACCGATCCGATACCGGCCAGTATCGCCGGTATCGGATCGGTATCGAAAAAAGAAAACACTAGTTACTAGAACATAAACAGAGCGCCAATAAACCGTTGTGACAATCTCTCGTTGTCATGCGGGTTCTATGGACCATCAAGGAAGGACATGCTTGAGCAGGTTTGACTCTTGTATATTTCTCAATATAAGCTTGTCTGCAGGTCGCTTCGCTTTTCAGCTACTCCTCCACTGCTCGCTCTTATCGGTCGCTTTTCAGCCGCCACCGTCGTCGTCGTCCGCGTCTTGCTCTCTGTTGCTTGCGCACCTCATCCACTGCTGCGGGCTCTCCAACTCCTTCATTCCCACCCTCCTCTGCTGCTGGCCTTTTATCCAGCGAGAGGAGATTCATTGATTGTGTATCCAAACGCAATTGTGGCGTCGCTCCCGGCACGCCCTGCCTCTCCGCTCGGTCGCCGTCCCTGCCTCCTCGCCGCCATCTTGGGCCGGGTTCCATCGTGCCCTGCCCCGCTGTTCGTCCGCCGGCTCCGCCTCTCCACAACCTTAAAGGCTCTGCCTTTGCGTATCGGCCCAGTCACATATTATCTACAGCTTTTCACACACACAAGTGAATGCAAGCATACTTGGTCAACAGCCATACAGGTCACCCTGAGGGTGGCCGTATAAACAACTTTAACACTGTTACAAATATGCGCCACACTGTGAACCCACACCAAACAAGAATGACAATCACATTTCGGGAGAACCTCCACACTGTAACACAACATAAGCAAAACAGAACAAATACCCAGAACCCCTTGCAGCACTAACTCTTCCGGGACGCTACAATATACACCCCCGCTACATCCTACTAAACCCCGCCCACCTCAACTTGCTCATGCTCTTTCAGGGAGAGCATACACCAAATTCCAAGCTGCTGTTTTGAGGCATGTTAAAAAAAATAATGCACTTTGTGGCTTCAATAATAATTATGGCAGTGCCATGTTGGCATTTTTTCCATAACTTGAGTTAATTTATTTTGGAAAATCTTGTTCCATTGTTTAATGCATCCAGCGGGGCATCACAACAAAAAATTAGGCATGATAATGTGTTGATTCCACGACCGTATATATCGGTATCGGTTGATCAATCAATCAATCAATCAATCAATCAATGTTTATTTATATAGCCCCAAATCACAAATGTCTCAAAGGACTGCACAAATCATTACGACTACAACATCCTCGGAAGAACCCACAAAAGGGCAAGGAAAACTCACACCCAGTGGCCAGGGAGAATTCACATCCAGTGGGACGCCAGTGACAATGCTGACTATGAGAAACCTTGGAGAGGACCTCAGATGTGGGCAACCCCCCCCCCTCTAGGGGACCGAAAGCAATGGATGTCGAGCGGGTCTAACATGATACTGTGAAAGTTCAATCCATAGTGGCTCCAACACAGCCGCGAGAGTTCAGTTCAAGCGGATCCAAGACAGCAGCGAGAGTCCCGTCCACAGGAAACCATCTCAAGCGGAGGCGGATCAGCAGCGTAGAGATGTCCCCAACCGATACAGGCGAGCGGTCCATCCTGGGTCCCGACGAGAGGTCCATCCTGGGTCTCGACTCTGGACAGCCAGTACTTCATCCATGGTCATCGGACCGGACCCCCTCCACAAGGGAGGGGGGGACATAGGAGAAAGAAAAGAAGCGGCAGATCAACTGGTCTAAAAAGGAGGTCTATTTAAAGGCTAGAGTATACAAATGAGTTTTAAGGCGAGACTTAAATGCTTCTACTGAGGTAGCATCTCGAACTGTTACCGGGAGGGCATTCCAGAGTACTGGAGCCCGAACGGAAAACGCTCTATAGCCCGCAGACTTTTTTTGGGCTCTAGGAATCACTAATAAGCCGGAGTCTTTTGAACGCCGATATCAGAATCGGTAATTAAGAGTTGGACAATATCGGAATATCGGATATCGGCAAAAAAGCCATTATAGGACATCTCTATTTAAGACCATTTCACATCTACACGGACAAAAAAAAAACCGACTAAGTGAAGTCAGAAGTCCAGAATGAATTATAAGTATATGAATTCATTCACTGCTCTTTCACATTGCAAAAGAATATGGTTAAACTAACTAAATACATCAGGAGCTTCTCTAATGTAAACCAATGAAATGAAATATTGGTAAACCTCGCAACAGTCAATTTTCAGATTTGCCATAGAAGTGTTTGCAGGCGAAAGGGGCTTGTGTGCTTCATTTCAGGTGTTTTCATCTGACATCATCGATGGTAGAGAAAAGCACAACGATATATTGTCTTATATATATTGAACAAACTGATAATAAACATCTACAGTACTACTTTATTTGCACAAAGTTGGGAAAAACAGTGTGTGCAAACAGAATTTGGATGTGAAAAATGTGGATAACATTCAAAGGTGCTCAGCTCATTTTGTATCCGGTGTGAATGGACACATTTTTACCTGTTTTTTGTGACTCTTTTTTTTATTTTAAACCATATTGCTAATACAAAAGGATTGGTTTTTATATGGGCTTGATCAGATGACATTGGCATATCTCCATTGCTTGCCTCACCCCACAATAAAATGAGTGTAAACACTAAACAGGCAACCGCTTTTAATGTTGGTTGCTGTATAAACTTGGAGGAAAGATTAGGGATGGGAAGCTGACCTGAAATTATTGCAGCGAATAATAAAAAAAATATCAGAGAATTATGTTTTTTTATGTACAAACCCCGTTTCAATATGAGTTGGGAAATTATGTTAGATGTAAATATAAACGGAATTCAATGATGTGCAAATTATTTTCGTCCCATATTCAGTTGAAAATGCTACAAAGACAACATATTTGATGTAAAAAATGATAAACATTTTTTTTTTGCAAATAATAACTTTAGAATTTGATGCCAGCAACACGTGACAAAGAAGTTGGGAAAGGTGGCAATAAATATTGATTCAGTTGAGGAATGCTCATCAAACACTTATTTGGAACATCCCACAGGTGTGCAGGCTAATTGGGAACAGGTGGGTGCCGTGATTGGGTACAAAAACAGCTTCCCAAAAAATGCTCAGTCTTTCACAAGAAAGGATGGGGCGAGGTACACCCCTTTGTCCACAACTGCGTGAGCAAATAGTCAAACAGTTGAAGAACAACGTTTCTCAAAGTGCAATTGCAAGAAATTTAGGGATTTCAACATCTACGGTCCATAATATCATCAAAAGGTTCAGAGAATCTGGAGTAATCACTCCACGTAAGCGTCATGGCCGGAAACCAACATTGAATGACCGTGACTTTCGATCCCTCAGACGGCACTGTATCAAAAACTGACATCAATCTCTAAAGGATATCACCACATGGGATCAGGAACACTTCAGAAAACCACTGTCACTAAATACAGTTGGTCGCTACATCTGTAAGTGCAAGTTGAAGCTCTACTATACAAAGCAAAAGCCATTTATCAACAACATCCAGAACCGCCGCCGGCTTCTCTGGGCCTGAGGTCATCTAAGATGGACTATGCAAAGTGGAAAAGTGTTCTGTGGTCTGACGAGTCCACATTTCAAATTGTTTTTGGAAATATTCGACATTGTGTCAAGCGAACCACCCAGACTGCTATCGACGCAAAGTTCAAAAGCCAGCATCTGTGATGGTATCGTATGTCTGTGAAGGCACCATTAATGCTGAAAGGTACAAACAGGTTTTGGAACAACATATGCTGCCATCTAAGTGCCGTCTTTTTCATGGACGCCCCTGCTTATTTCAGCAAGACAATGCCAAGCCACATTCAGCACGTGTTACATCAGCGTGGCTTCGTAAAAAAAAGAGTGCGGGTACTTTCCTGGCCCGCCTGCAGTCCAGACCTGTCTCCCATCAAAAATATGTGGCGCATTATGAAGTGTAAAATACGACAGCAGAGACCCCGGACTGTTGAACGACTGAAGCTCTACATAAAACAAGAATGGGAAACAATTCCACTTTCAAAGCTTCAACAATTAGTTTCCTCAGTTCCCAAACGTTTATTGAGTGTTGTTAAAAGAAAAGGTGATGTAACACAGTGGTGAACACGTTTATGAGTTTGAACATCAAATATGTTGTCTTTGTAGTGCATTCAATTGAATATGGGTTGAAAATGATTTGCAAATCATTGTATTCCGTTTATATTTACATCTAACACAATTTCCCAACTCATATGGAACCGGGGTTTGTAGTACACTACTACCACAGAGAAATTAGTGTATGTGTTATGATCCGTGGCCCGGATCATGTTTTGTTATTTTCTGTTAGTTTTGGACTCCCTCACTTCCTGTTTTGTGCACCCTTGAGTTTGTTTTAGTTACCATGGTTGCTTATTATTTTCACCTGTCTCTGATTGGTGTTCGGGACGCTCACCTGTTTCCCGAGCACTAATCAGAGGCATTATTTAAGCCTGCCTTTGCCGGTCAGTCGGCCTGGCTTCTTTGTTTGCTACATGCAACCCGTTACGTGAGTATTGCTTGTATCTGGTCTATGCCAAGTGGTAGCCTTAGCTTCCAGTGTGAGCGACACGTTGTTCCGTCGGCTTGTTTTCTGTTTTTTTTGGACTTCTTTGACTTTCGAGAATAAATCATGTTCCTACCTGCACATCCTGTCCGGAGTAGTCTGTCTGCATCCCGGGGAACGAACCCTGCAGTGTGCTTAAATTTTAAGTTGATTAATGTACCAGTGATTGTCGCACACACGAGTTGTGGCTGATGTATTCTCTGCATTTGACCCAATCATCCTTGATCACCCCCTAGGAATTGAGGGGAGCAGTGAGCAGAAGCGGTGGCCGCGCCCGGGAATCGTTTTTGGTGGTTTAACCCCCCTTGATGCTGAGTGCCAAGCAGGGAGGTAATGGGTCCCATTTTTATAGTCGTTGGTATAACTCGGCCGAGGAACCACTAGGGCCACGTTTAACCCACATACCACTCCTTTTGGGGAGGGGGTGTTACGTTTATTTTTGCAAAGTTGTGCAAGTGTTTGTGGCATTTCAGCATCATTTGACACGGACTTATCCCGGATTTTTTACTTTTACATTATCATGCCATTGTCATGTCTGTTGGTCATGTTTTTGTTTGGCCATGTGCTGTGTGTTTTTTGGACACTCAGTTCCTGCTTTTTCACTCTTGTTTTGTCACCATAGCAACCATTAGTTTCACCTGTGTCACATTTGGCGTCCGCACTGGTTTTCACTAATCATGTCTATTATTTAAACCCTAAGTTCCCAGGAAGTAATCCCGGCGACTTTACCTCCGTTCACTTCATGCCATGCTACCTCTGTTACTCATCCTGTCCATAGTTTTGCTCCTTGCCATGCCACGTAAGTTTTGTTTATTCTTGTCACAGTAAGTGTTTATTTGTTTCATGTTCATAGTTTTTTTGCCCAAGTGCTAGTTTTTGTTTCATTAGTCAAATTTGTTCTCCGCCTTTGTGCGCACCTTTTTTTTATAGCAATTAATAAAAATGTCCCTACCTTCACGTCTTGCCCGCGCCAACTTTCCTCTGCCTTCCGGGAAAACTAACCCCAAAGTTCACGTCTTGACAGCCATTCACTTTTACTGAAATGTTTACAAACGCTTCCCTTCCTCGATTACTGCACATCCGGTTACTAAACACGTTATACGTTTCAATCCACCGGTTTCAACCACGCATTAAATGGATCATTCAAGAGACACAAAGCGTTGAATTTTTACTTACCCATCTTATGCAAGTCATTCGGCTTTGCTGCGGGCTTTCGTGTAGTTTTCCCCGCTGCTATGCTAACTAAGCTGTCGACAAACAGCTGCGCGAGCACATCAACGGGTGGTGGCGTCCAATATATTCTGACCTGGCAGCACAGTTGGTTCCGCTGTGTAGTTACGTTATAGCGTCCTCAAAAATCGAAACATTTAAGTTGATGCATGTTTTAAATTAAAGTAAAGTCAATAGATTTTTAAGGCGTATTTAAGATCTTTTATGACATTTCAAGGCCTTAAATTTAAATGATTGGATTTAAGATTTTTTGTTTTTTTAAGACTTTTTAAGACCCAACGAATACCCTGTCAATCAGGCACACGTTGCCCCTCCTCTGTGCTATTGACTGACATTATTTTTCACAAATATATGCGTGGTATGAAAGTTGGTTCAGTTGTTTTGTTTACGTATAAATATTTATATATTTTTTATCGTACATTTTGGCTTTTTTTGTTATTTTGCTATAGGTACAACAATTGTGTGTAGCAGAACGCAATAAGAGAATTATACTATTTATACCCCATTACATGTTTTGTTTGGATGTATGAAAAACTTTATTGCTGAATGCAATATTTTTCCTGCGTTGTCATAATAGACTAGGCAAATTCACAAAATGATTCCATGTCCATGTCTGGTAAAAGTAGCGGTGTCAGTGATACTAGCCCTGTGTTTACTCTGTATCAGATTGATTCGAAAATTCCCAGTATCGCCCTGTTAAACCTTCCCTGCTTGTCGACTCCCAGACGGTGGTCGAGGAGCGCAGGGGAGACGTCCCCTCCAGGGCCCATGTATTGTCCCTTTACTTTTCCTTGCAGTGGGTCCCTACAGTTCCGCCCCTTGGGTTCGTAATGAAGAGGTCGTCGATTCGTTACAACTCTGTGTCAGAATAATTGTATCTAAGTTATCACAAAACTTTGTGTTTCAAGGAGTTCCCGGCGAGCAGACAAAAGCTGTCTTTAATCTTATCATTTAAAAGGCTTGTAAAACTCCACGGTGTTGGATGGGAAGCGACATGAAAGTGGGGGTTTCTTTGATGTATTGTAATGCGCAGGAATATTTTGTTTTGACCCGAGACCTACAAAGCGGAGAGAAAGCCGGACATTACTCCCCTCCAGGCAACTTTACTTTGAACTGTTTCGTGACAAAGGCAGCGGCTTTTTACAACCCCCTTCCTTATGAAACAGCTGTTGTCATGTAATCAGGGAAAGTCCAAATAAAAACGAGGAGGCGTACAATCTTTCGTCAGAGCATGGTGGGAGACTGTACAAAAGTACAGCGCAGACGTTTCTCCTCAATTGAGCTAAATTGAATTATTTCTCTGTTTAATTCTTCGCTTCTTTGTCTGTATAATAGATGTCATTAGTGTTTGAACCTGACACTCTGTGACTTTGTTTAATGTTTTCTACAAAGCCAACCCCACGTCCACTATCTTACAACCGCTCCCTCTCCCCACTTGCCCACTCACTCACCCAAGTCACACACTGCTATTTTGAAAACATCCCGGCCTGACATCTCAGAGATATAATGCAGCAAAGAGACACACCTTTCTTTCTGGATATCATATCGTAGTTACGGTGAATCCCACGGATCTCTATGCCTGTTTTTTTTTTCTTTCTGTTTTTGCGTGCTTGGAAAGGACTTCCTGAATTGACGGAATGGACATACTGCTTCTGGTGGGTTTTTGTCATCTGCTGGCACACACAGTGAAAGGTAAACACAAATGTGCACACACTGCACAACCTTTGTTTGTTATTTTAGCCGTGCCAGCTGTCTGCAGACTCTTTCAGGGTGTACTTCTTTTGGATAGTACAAGTATCAATCTTTTTGCCCTTTAAGAGCGGACAAATTCTTTATCATTGGGCTTGTGAGCTATTTTTAAAACTGAGTTTTACATTACCAACTGAACAGAAGTCTCTTTTAGAAGGGCATATGCGTGTTGTACTTAATACAATTGGCAAATACATGTATTTGGATTTGAAACAGCCTAAATACATACCAAAATATATTTAGATACTTTTCAAAACAAAAGCTGTGACAAATAATATCGTACATGGTAATTGATATATATTATATATAGGATTATAAACATATAATATATCAGTATATATATCATATACTGTACATATATTCTGTAAATATTCCATATATGTTATAATTTGTATTCCTACTGCAGTACATTTTTTTGAGTATTTCATACTTGCATTGTCCTTTCCATCCTTTGTAACTGAGCTACTGTGTGGAATAATTTCTCTTGTGGATCATTAAAGTTTGTCTAAGTCTATTATTGGCTTTCATTTTAACAGACAATCTTATGATACATTAAACATACGTGATGTATGCTGTAAATGGCTGTGTATCAGCTATGCTGCTGTATTGAACATTACTACTTACCCTCAAATTAAATATGTATGTAAATAAAGCTATCTTGTGATGCTTGTACATGTGATGTGCATCAAATGAGGAAGTGCGTGTGTATTCTGCTTGACTGGTTCCTGTTTTTTATCTACTCCAGTGGGTTGAAAAATAATTAACTCGTCGTTGCATGTGTGTGAAACACAGCAATAATAATAATTTAAAAAAAAAAATGTAAGGACAGAAACGGCTCGCGACTCAGTCCCATTGTTACATATGTGTATATATATATATATATATATATATAAATATATATATATATATATATATATATAAATATATATATATATATATATATATATATATATATATATATATATATATATATATATATATATATATATATATATATATATATTCGGTGGCAGAGGGGTTAGTGCGTCTGCCTCACAATACGAAGGTCCTGCAGTCCTGGGTTCAAATCCAGGCTCGGGATCTTTCTGTGTGGAGTTTGCATGTTCTCCCCGTGAATGCGTGGGTTCCCTCCGGGTACTCCGGCTTCCTCCCACTTCCAAAGACATGCACCTGGGGATAGGTTGATTGGCAACACTAAATTGGCCCTAGTGTGTGAATGTGAGTGTGAATGTTGTCTGTCTATCTGTGTTGACCCTGCGATGAAGTGGCGACTTGTCCAGGGTGTACCCCGCCTTCCGCCCGATTGTAGCTGAGATAGGTGCCAGCGCCCCCCCGCAAAAGGGAATAAGCGGTAGAAAATGGATGGGATGGATGGATATATATATGTGTATGTATGTATATATATATATATATATATATATATATATATATATATATATATATATGTATTATATCTCAACTGCGTTCAGGCGGAAGGAGAAGTTCACTCTGGACAGGTCGCCACCTCATCATATATATATATATATATATATATATAAATAAATATATATATATATATATATATATATATATATATATATATATATATATATATATATATATATATACTGTATATATATATATATAAAACCCATTCATGAATGAGTTTATCCGTTCGGCCACCGTGTTCAATGGAGATGTCTGATCTACAAAATTTGCAGGCAGCATACCACTTCCCCTTCGAGCTGTCCTGGATGAACTGAAATTATTTTCTCCAATCATTTTGGAACTTACAAGCATACTTTTTCTTCTTACTCGTCGTCACCATGTCTCTTTTTCGTTCTTCTGCTTCTGTCTCTGTTTACTATTTGTCGTAGTTTTGAAGCAATGCATGATGGGAATCCTGATGTTGTGTGTCAGTGTATTATTAACATGCCGGCTGGAACAAACACACGCTGAGAAATAGCTCCTTGCCTGCCTACTTTATGGGTTAAAGATAAACCTATGGATAATGAAGACATGTATAATAGTCTCCTTTTCAGGTGAAAGAGGACGCTAAACCCAGTGTCTTTAAGGGACGCCCCCGATATTGTTGTCCGATGGAAATCGGGAGAAATTTGGGAGAATGGTTGCCCCGGGAGATTTTCAGGAGGGGTACTGAAATTCGGGAATTTCCCGGGAAAATCGGGAGGTCTGGCAAGTATTGTCTGGACCAAATATGACATTTCGTTGAACTTGTGCAATGACAATAAAGATCCTTCCTTCTTTATTTAAATCAGACTTTTTTGTGTACTGCTGGCATTATGGGCCCTCAACATTCATGTTTTGTGCTCTCCAACCTGTGTGCGATGGTTGTTTTCGTTCTATTATTTTGTCAATATTATTAAGGACAAGTGGTAGAAAATGGATAATTAATCTACTTGTTCATATCTGTTCATTTTCTGTTTCAACATGTTCTTTCTACACTTCTGTTAAAATGTAATAATCACTTATTTTTCTGTTTAGATGTTTTACATTAGTTTTGGAAGATACCACAAATTTAACTACCGAGCCGATCATTTATTGGTCATTTTTAAAGTCCTCATGTGTCCAGGGACATTTTTCTTGAGTTTATAACCATAATATGAAATGGAAAAAAACAAAAAAAGGTTTTGTGATGATAAAAAAATCCCGATGTAATCATAGTAGTATCAACTGGATACGCTCTTGTACTTTGTATCATTACAGTGGGTGTTAGGGATAGATCTTTACATTGTGACGCCGGTGAGCGTCACAATGTGTGTAGTGAATAGGGCTGCAAAATTCCAGGAATATTCAAAGTTGGAAAGTTTCCATGGGAATTAACGGGAATATATGGGAATTAACGCGAAAAACCATTGAATGCAACATGCTAGATCTTGCAGCATGATTATTAGCTAAAACAACCTGATTTTTTGCAAATTCAGTAGAATTTCAACCCTGCACTGTGCATTCCTCCATCACATGTGCAGTGCATTCTTCCATCACATGCACAGATAACTCCCGGCGTTGCTACACATGACATCTATGATATTTAGGTTTAATAGAGGTGTAATTGCTTGTTACTGTCTGACTTAGATTACTCCAACAGACTTCCACTCAAGCTAGCTAGCTGTTCCTGTACATGTTAAATGATTTTGGGGCCAATATCTCTAGCTAGCTAGGTTGATGTACCTCCACAGTCTCATAATGAACCGAAAATATTTTTCCGTTAGCTGTGATGCTAATTTTCTCTATGTCAAATCTCTTTAATTTATGCTAACAACGTTAGCAATCCAATTGACTTTTTTTGTGATCTGTAAAGTTCAACTAGCAAATACAAAATTCAAACGTATAGTTTCCTCTGGCTTTGATTGATTGATTAAAACTTTTATTAGTAGATTGCACAGTACAGTACATATTCCGTACAATTGACCACTAAATGGTAACACCCAAATAAGTTTTTCAACTTGTTTAAGTTGGGGGCCACATTAATCAATTCATCTGTTCTGCTAGCCACTTGTCGTACAAGAATGTAGATTATAGTTTGATTTAGCATGCTGGTTAAGTGTTCATTTATTCATCTAGCCTATTTCCATTCATTTGTCCATCAGTAAAATATTTTTTAAGACTACTCCAATTTTTTTAGCTGACTATTTATGTCTCTGTGACAGTTCGAACCCCCCTACCCCCACTGTCACCGTTTTCCCTTAAACTTCCTCTCAAACCGTGCACATTTGTTAGGAACCTCAACAGGGACAAACTACAAACATCTAATCTTGTTAGTCAGTGAAAAACATATTTTTGAGTCAGTAAAAAGCATGCACTGTCAGAAAAATCGCATGTAAATTATCAAGAAACTTTCCGTTCTCTGAGTTCCCAGTGAAAAGGCAAAAGTTGTCTTTGTTGTACCAGGCCAAGGGCTTGCAAAATTCAATTGTGTACGATGGAGTGAGACAGGAGGGGTTATATATCGTGATCCAAGACCTGCCCAAGCTTGGTCCAAGCTCGAGGCATCTTTTTCTTTTGTGTTAATGTGACCGACAACAATGGCTTTTTACATATCCCCCATTCCTTTAGAAACAGCAGGGAAAGTCCAAATAAAACGATTCTCTAGCCAGAGCGTGGTGGAAGACTGTACTCTCAGTACAGTTGACACGTCTCTCCTCAAATTGAGAAAAATTAAATCCTTATTTCCTTTGCTTCATGTCTGTTTTAATAGATGTCATCGATGTTTAAACCTGACGTGCACTCAAACAAATTATAACCTGTCACTCACCGTGGCTCTGAACGGGTGGCTAAAAGGGTGAGGGTGGGGCTGTGGGCTCTATATAGGTCAGGGGTAGGGAACCTACGGCTCTAGAGCCAGATGTGGCTCTTTTGATGACTGCATCTGGCTTTCAGATAAATCTTAGTTGATATTGCTTAACACAATAAGTAATGAATAATTCCGCTGGTAATCACAGTGTCAAAAATAACGTTCAAAATATAAAACATTCTCATGCATTTTCATCCATCCATCCGGTTTCTATCGCACCTGTTCAAGAAGTCGCATTAATGGTAAAAAGTGTTTTATTTATTGTTGGTTAGCCTCAGAATAACAATGTTATTAAAAAGAATAAGAGACTTATTATACTCTAAAAATGTTGGTCTTTCTTAAATATGCACGCATATAGTTGTATTCAGTGTTAAATAATAAATAAATTACATGGGTTTCATGGAAATACTTTTAAAAATATTTGGCTTGAATGGCTCTCTCAGCCAAAAAGGTTCCCGACCCCTGATATAGGTGAACATGTGATGGGATGTAAATTTAGTTAGTAGTATAATTCAATGATTGTATGTAGCAGAGTAGGCTCTTGAGTTATAGTCTTATGTCATTTTATATTCGCAACTTAAATATGTGTATTGTTAGTGGCAACAGTAAAGCACCTTTTATTTGTAATATAGGGAGTTAATGTTATTGTAATTCCAGCATTAATAGGAGCCATTGTAATTCTGGGCGGCTCCAGCAGGGGGCGCGTTGTGCTGGGAGCTATACTAGAGGACACGTGACTTCCTCCTTGCAGTCATTAGAGACGTGTGCAAAACGAAGTTGTGTCCTCCGTGTCTGTATAACTAAAACATCTCCCTTCTCAGGTACAAATGTTTTCATGTAAATAATTTTACCCCCGAATGTATCTTTATACTGTTTAAACATGTTTGAAAGGGTATATTTTTATAATCTGTGTCTTTTTAGTCGACAAAGCTTTATATGTATGACCAAGCTAATGCTACAGCTAATGCTAACTGCATCCATCCATTTTCTACCGCTTATTCCCTTTTGGGGTCGCGGGGGGTGCTGGCGCCTATATCAGCTACAATCGGGCGGAAGGCGGGGTACACCCTGGACAAGTCGCCACCTCATTGCAGGGCCAACACAGATAGACAGACAACATTCACACTCACATTCACACACTAGGGCCAATTTAGTGTTGCCAATCAACCTATCCCCAGGTGCATGTCTTTGGAGGTGGGAGGAAGCCGGAGTACCCGGAGGGAACCCACGCATTCACGGGGAGAACATGCAAACTCCACACAGAAAGATCCAGAGCCTGGATTTGAACCCAGGACTGCAGGACCTTCGTATTGTGAGGCAGACGCACTAACCCCTCTGCCACCGTGAAGCCGCTAACCGCATCAACAGTCTTAAATACATACAAAGGTACTGTGCGTAGTTCATTATTAATTTGTGTATATTTCTGCTGAAATGTGTATTTTCTAAAGTTTGTGGGACTAATTCAGTGTAATTTGTTGAATTTTAAGGAATGGTTAGTGACTTGTACTACTGTCTGGGGTGAGGGCCTCACGGTGGAAGAGGGGTTAGTGCACGGGTGTCAAACTCTGGCCCGCGGGCCAAATTTGGCCCCCCGTGTACTTTCATTTGACCCTTGAGGCAATATCAAATTAACATTAGAGCTGGCCTGTCGCTTTAACGCCACATTCACCGCTAATACTCATACTCGTCAACCCTCCCGATTTTCCCGGGAGACTCCCGAAGTTCAGTGCCCCACACGAATTTCTCCCGATTTCCCCCTGGACAACAATTTTGGGGGTGGGCCCTAAAAACACTGCCTTTGGCGTTCTCTACAATCTGTCGCCACGTCCGCTTTTACTCCATGCAAACAGCGTGCTGGACCAGTCACATAATATATGCAACTTATGCACACAAACAAGTGAATGCAACGCATATTTGGTCAACAGCCATACAGGTCACACTGAGGGTGGCCGTATAAACAACTTTAACACTGTTACAAATATGCGCCACACTGTGAACCCACACCAAACAAGAATGACAAACAATTTGGGAGAACATCCACACCGTAACACAACAGAACAAATACCCAGAACCACTTGCGGCACTAACTCTTCCGGGACGCTACAATATACACGCCCGTTACCACCAAACCCTGCCGCCGAAAAGAGGCATTCCATTTTTTATTTTTATATATTTTTTTTTGATATGCCATTGATATTTTTTAATTATTATTATTTGAAACTTGATTTTGCAGCTCACTATAAAGTTATATAAGCCTTGCTTGTTCAATATTCAATGCAAAATTTGTTAGGGTCCCTATTAAAAGGTTAATTTGTTCAACCCTGGCCCACGGCTTTGTTCCGTTTTAAAACTTTGGCCCACTCTTTATTTGAGTTTGACACCCCTGGGTTAGTGCGTCTGCCTCACAATATGAAGGTCCTGAGTAATTGGGGTTCAATCCCGGGCTCGGGATCTTTCTGTGTGGAATTTGCATGTCCTCCCCGTGAATGCGTGGGTTCCCTCCGGGTACTCCGGCTTCCTCCCACTTCCAAAGACATGCACCTGGGAATAGGTTGATTGACAACACTAAATTGGCCCTAGTGTGTGTATGTGAGTGTGAATGTTGTATGTCTATCTGTGTTGGCCCTGTGATGAGGTGGCGACTTGTCCAGGGTGTACACCGCATTCCGCCCGATTGTAGCTGAGATAGGCACTAGCGCCCCCTGCAACCCCAAAGGGAAAAAGCGGTAGAAATGGATGGATGGATGTCTGGGGTGAACCTTTGTATTTACTTGAGACATCTTCAAAGACGGCACTTAGATGGCAGCAAATGTTGTTCCAAAACCTGTATGTAGCTTTTAGCATTAATGGTGCCCCCACAGATGTGTAACAGGTTGTTCGGTTCCCCTTTGGTCCGGATGACACGATGTCGAATATTTCCCCCAAAAATTTGAAATGTGGACTCGTCAGACCACTTTGCATCAGTCCATCTTAGATGATCTTGGGCCCAGAGAAGCCGTCTGCGTTTCTGGATGTTGTTAAATGGCTTTCGCTTTGCATAGTATAGCTTTAAAGGCCTACTGAAATGAGATTTTCTTATTTAAACGGGGATAGCAGGTCCATTCTATGTGTCATACTTGATTAAGCCATATTTTTGCTGAAATGATTTAGTAGAGAACATCGACGATAAAGTTCTCCATTGTTTTCATTTCGTTATAATGGCTGTTAACGCTATAGCACTGTGTTGGATCATACTTGCTCTTGTTTTATTTTTGCATATTTGAAATAAAAATATATCAATCAATCATAGCCACCAGCAGCTAGAGCGATTCAGACCGAGAAAGCGACAATTTCCCCATTAATTTGAGCGAGGATGAAAAATTTGTGGCTGAGGATATTGAGAGTGAAGGACTAGGAAAAAAAAAAAAGGCGAGTGCAGTGAGAGCGATTCAGATGTTATTAGACACATTTACTAGGATAATTCTGGAAAGTCCCTTATCTGCCTATTGTGTTACTAGTGTTTTAGTGAGATTATATAGTACCTGAAAGTCGAAGGGGAGTGGCCACGGGTGTGGTGACCGCCAGTGTCTCTGAGGGAAGCCACGCAGCTGCAGCAGGACGCAAGCTCCGCTGATGTCTACGGTAAGAGACGACTTATTACCACAATGTTCTCATGTGGTCGGGATCCATGTTCACTTGACCACTCTGTTCCATAGTAAAGCTTCACCTTCGGGAATTTTAAACAAAGAATCACCGGATGTGTTTTTGTCGCTAAAGGCTAAAAGCTTCCCACCTCCATCTTTCTACTTTGACTTCTCCATTATTAATTGAACAAATTGCAAAAGATTCAGCAACACAAATGTCCAGAATACTGTGTAATTATGCGATTAAAGCAGACTACTTATAGCTTGGATCGGGCTGGAAAAAATTTTCCGCTACAACCCGAGACGTCACGCGCACGCGTCATCATAGGCGTCCTCATACCGCGACATTTTCAACAGGATACCTCGCGGGAAATTTAAAATTGCAATTTAGTAAACTAAACCGGGCCTATTGGCATGTGTTGCAATGTTAATATTTCATCATTGATATATAAAATATCAGACTGCATGATGGGTAGTAGTGGGTTTCAGTAGGACTTAAAATTGCACTTACAAAAGTAGCGACAAACTGTATTTAGTGACAGTGGGTTTTTATTATTTTATTTATTTATTTATTATTTTTTAATTTTTTTTCCTGAGCCCATGTGGTGATATCCTTTAGAGATCGATGTCGGTTTTTGATACAGTGGCGTCTGAGGGATCGAAGGCCACGGTCATTCAATGTTGGTTTCCGGTCATACCGCTTATGTGGAGTGATTTCACCAGATTCTCTGAACCTTTTGATGATATTATGGACGTAGATGTTGAAATCCCTAAATTTCTTGCAATTGCACTTTGAGAAACATTGTTCTTAAACTGTTTGACTATTTGCTCACGCAGTTGTGGACAAAGGGGTGTACCTCGCCCCATCCTTTCTTGTGAAAGACTGAGCATTTTTTGGGAAGCTGTTTTTATACCCAATAATGGCACCCACTTGTTCCCAATTAGCCTGCACACCTGCGGGATGTTCCAAATAAGTGCTTGATGAGCATTCCTCAACTTTATCCGTATTTATTGCCTTCTTTCCCAACTTCTTTGTCACGTGTTGCTGGCATCAAATTCTAAAGTGAATTTTAATCAGTTTGAACATCATATATGTTGTCTTTGTAGCATATTCAACTGAATAAGGGTTCAATCATCAATCAATCAATGTTTATTTATATAGCCCCAAATCACAAATGTCTCAAAGGACTGCACAAATCATTACGACTACAACATCCTCGGAAGAACCCACAAAAGGGCAAGGAAAACTCACACCCAGTGGGCAGGGAGAATTCACATCCAGTGGGACGCCAGTGACAATGCTGACTATGAGAAACCTTGGAGAGGACCTCAGATGTGGGCAACCCCCCCCCCCCTCTAGGGGACCGAAAGCAATGGATGTCGAGCGGGTCTAACATGATACTGTGAAAGTTCAATCCATAGTGGCTCCAAGACAGCAGCGAGAGTCCCGTCCACAGGAAACCATCTCAAGCGGGTCAGCAGCGTAGAGATGTCCCCAACCGATACAGGCGAGCGGTCCATCCTGGGTCCCGACGAGCGGTCCATCCTGGGTCCCGACGAGCGGTCCATCCTGGGTCTCGACTCTGGACAGTCAGTACTTCATCCATGGTCATCGGACCGGACCCCCTCCACAAGGGAGGGGGGGACATAGGAAAAAGAAAAGAAGCGGCAGATCAACTGGTCTAAAAAGGAGGTCTATTTAAAGGCTAGAGTATACAGATGAGTTTTAAGGTGAGACTTAAATGCTTCTACTGAGGTGGCATCTCGAACTGTTACCGGGAGGGCATTCCAGAGTACTGGAGCCCGAACGGAAAACGCTCTATAGCCCGCAGACTTTTTTTGGGCTCTAGGAATCACTAATAAGCCGGAGTCTTTTGAACGCAGATTTCTTGCCGGGACATATGGTACAATACAATCGGCAAGATAGGCTGGAGCTAGACCGTGTAGTATTTTATACGTAAGTAGTAAAACCTTAAAGTCAGATCTTAAGTGCACAGGAAGCCAGTGCAGGTGAGCCAGTACAGGCGTAATGTGATCAAACTTTCTTGTTCTTGTCAAAAGTCTAGCAGCCGCATTTTGTACCAACTGTAATCTTTTAATGCTAGACATGGGGAGACCCGAAAATAATACGTTACAGTAATCGAGACGAGGTTGAAAAGGATTTGCAAATCGTTGTATTCTGTTTGTATTTACATCTAACACAATTTCCCAACTCATATGGAAACGGGGTCTGTATTACTATTGTAGATTTTGTTTCCTCTTGTTGTTGTTCGCCTCATTACACTTTGGGTTGTAAACAAATGTTTGTAAACTGTTACCCACTTTGTGCTTTGCCATCCATGGTTTGAAACTCTGGTTTGCAAAGGTTACATTACCTTCACCAGAGGCGGGGTGTGACACATTGCATTAGTGTTGCATTTTATTCCGTTAACATTGTTTTTTGATGTTGAAGTTCCGCTCACAAAAATTTGTATTACGAATGTTTGCATGCATGTATGCTTTTTATGACATCAAAATGTTTATTTGTCTGTATTTGATGGTTTTTAGGGCAGCACGATGAATTAGGGGTTAGTGCATGTGCCTCACGATACGAAGGTCCTGAGTAGGGCTGAGTTCAATCCAGGGCTCGGGATCATTCTGTGTGGAGTTTGCATGTCCTCCCCGTGACTGCGTGGGTTCCCTCCGGGTACTCCAGCTTCTTCCCACCTCCAAAAAACATGCACCTGGGGATAGGTTGATTGGCAAGACTAAATTGGCCCTAGTGTGTGAATGTGAGTGATAATGTCGTCTGTCTATCAGTTTTGGCCCTGCGATGAGGTGGAGACTTGTCCAGGGTGTACCACACCTTCCACCCGAATGTAGCTGAGATAGGCTCTAGGACCCCCCGCGACCCCAAAAAAGACAAGTCGTAGAAAATGGATGGATGGATGAAGGTTTGTATAAGTGACTCCAAATTTCCTGTTAATGTCCATTAATTCCCATGGACTGTGTCCAACTTTGAATAATAAAAACAAAAGGTCAATATTTCCAAGCTTCCCGAGCTTAACTTCCCGTGGTAAATTTACGGAGAGTTTCCGGAAATTTACCAGAAACTTTCCACCCCTTCGCAACCCTGGTAGTGAAGCCTGTTTAGCTATTCCTTGTCCTGCAGGGATGATACTTGTAAGAAACGTGCTTTTTTTTGTCGCCATGGATTTGATTTAGAAGTAGCTAAAACACTCCCGACTGCGGCTGGGCGTTAGCCGCTAGCTAGCTAGCCAAGTCTTAAAGGCCTACTGAAACCCACTACTACCGACCACACAGTCTGATAGTTTATATATCAATGATGAAATATTAACATTGCAACACATGCCAATACGGCCTTTTTAGTTTACTAAATTGCAATTTTAAATTTCCCGGAAGTTTCTTTTTGAAAACGTCGCATAATGATGACGTGTACGCTTGACGTCACGGGCTGTTAGGAAATATGAGCGCTGCACACACACACACAGCTAAAAGTCGTCTGCTTTAACAGCATAATTACACAGTATTTTGGAGATCTGTGTTGCTGAATCTTTTGCAATTTGCTCAATTAATATTGGAGAAGTCAAAGTAGAAAGATGGAGGTGGGAAGCTTTAGCCTTTAGCCACACAAACACGGTGATTCGTTGTTTAAAATTCCCGGAGGTGAAACTTTATTATGGATCAGAGCGGTCAAGTGAACATGGATCACGACCGAATGTCAACCAACCGGTTTCGGTGAGAAAATTGTGGTAAAAAGTCGCTTCTTACCAGAGATCAGCTTAGCTTGCGCCGTCCATAAAGCTGCCGTTTGACTTCCCTGAGACACTGTTGTCAAGACACCCGTGGACACACCCCTCCGGATATCAGGTACTATTAAACACACTAAAACACTAGCAAAACAATAGAAAGATAAGGGATTTCCCAGAATTATCCTAGTAAATGTGTCTAAAAACATCTGAATCCGTCCCAATGCAATCGCGTTTTTTTTTTCCCACGAATCTTTCATCCTCACTCAAATTAATGGGGAAATTGTCGTTTTCTCGGTCCGAATAGCTGTTTTTTTTTGGAGGCTCCCATTATAAACAATGTGAATATGTGAGGAGCCATCAACATGTGACGTCATCGTCTGCGACTTCCGGTAAAGGCAGGGCTTTTCTGTTAGCGACCAAAAGGTGCGAACTTTATCGTGGATGTTCTCTACTAAATCCTTTCAGCAAAAATATGGCAATAGCACGAATTGATCAAGTATGACACATAAAATGGAGCTGCTATTCCCGTTTAAATAAGAAAATCTCATTTCAGTAGGCCTGTAAAGCACGCTTCAGTGTTATAACTTCACCTTTATCGTTAGTTTTTAAGCCAAAAATGTGTCCATCCTTTTCTGTCAACACACTGTGTCAGCTTGTAAGTACTCTGTGGTTGTGCGCTGCCGGACATCCTCCTCTGCTCGTAAAACCAGCAATGTCACGACAGGAGGATGACACCCCGTCACGCCTGTTTAAAAAAAAGGGGGAAGTGGTACTTTTTAGAGGCGGTATAGTACCGAATCTGATTCATTAGTATCGTCCGGTATAACCTTAACACCCTACTTTCTATTCTGTAAAATCTACACTCTGTGTAATGTGTATGACATCATTATTCTTGCTAATCAGACTATAAATATATACTGTACTCTTATTCACCACACACTGAGTCAGTATGAGTTCCGGTGGAGTACGTCAGCTAGCAGGTGCTTGTTGGTACCATAGCATCTTTTTCCACAGAAGAAGCCAGTGGCTTTAGTTTAGAAAAAATTATAATTTTGCACTGTAGCTACAACACAAACAAAAACATTATATTTAATTGCTGTTGAATAAAGTAATGATGGAATGTGACTATTAAATGTTTGTGCTAGAGTTGTTCTGTATACCAGTATTAGTATAGTACTGCGATACTGATGAATCATATTCGGTACTATACCGCCTCTGAAAAGTAGCGGTCCAGCAACCCCGTGCCCCCGTCGTCATCACGTCATGTCATTGCGGAGGAGCATGTTCGGCAGCGCACAATCACAGAGTACATATAAGCAGACACTGTGTGTAGACAGAAACGGGGGAACGGACGCTTTTTGGCTTAAAAACAAATGATAAAGGTGAAGTTTTAACTCTGAATTGCCCTCAAGAAGAGGTGCTTTAAGACATCGCTAGCGAGCTAACGGCTAAAGTCCAGCCCCAGTCGGCAGAGTTTTAGCTACTTCTAAATCACTAATCCTCGCCTCCATGGCGACAAATAAAGTAAGTTTCTTACAAGTATCATCCCTTCAGGACGAGGAATAGCTAAACATGCTTCACTACACACCGTAGCTCACCGACGTGAAAATATAAACGTACGCCATTGGTGGATCTACACATGACATCCACTGTAAAGATATCAAGTACAAGAGCATATCTAGTAGATATTACTATGATTACGTCGGTATTTGTTGGCATCACAATATCTTGTCATGAGCCGTGGTCCAGATATTTTTTGGTTTTCTGTTTGTTTAGGACTCCTTTAGTTCCTGTTTGTGCACCTCCTGAGTTTAGTCACCATGGTTACTTATGATTTTCACCTGCCTCTTGTTGTTCGGGACACTCACCTGTTTGTAATCAAGAGACACTATTTAAGCCCGCCTTTGCTGATCACTCGTCCTGGCTTCTTTGTTTACTTCCCACTACTGTCACGTAAGATTTTTTAGTTCGTGATTCCAGTTTTGCTTGTCTCCTAGCCTATACTACGTCTTAGCTTCCCGTGTGTTAGGCACGCTTGCTTTTTTGTTGTTTTGCCTGTATTTTGGTAGTTTGGATGATTTATTAAGAATAAATCGAATCCTACCTTCACGCTTTCGTCCAGAGTTGTCCATTTTGCATCCCGGGAGAAAGAACCATGCAGTAAGCCGCAACCAAACCGTGACACTTTTTCCGGTTAAACATTTTTTATAAACTCATGAAATATGTCCCTGGACACATGAGGACTTGGAATATGATCAATATATGAACCTTTAACTAGTTGGTATCGGATTGATACCCACATTTGTGGTATCATCCAAAACTAATCTAAAGCATCCAAACAATAGAGGTATAAGTGACTATTACATTTTAACAGAAGTGCAGATAGAACACGTTAAAAGAGAAAGTAAGCAGGTATTAACAGTAAATGAACAAGTAGATGAATAATTCTTTTTCTATCACTTGTCCTTAATAATGTTGACAAAATAATAGAATGGAAAATGACACTATATGTTATGTCAGCAGACTAATTAGGAGCCTTTGTTTGCTTACCTACTACTAAAAGACAAGTTGTCTAGTATTTTCACTATTTTATTTAAGGACAAACTTGCAATAAGAAACATATGTTTAATGTACCCTAAGATTTTTTGTTTAAATAAAGCCAATAATAAAAATGTTTGTAGTGCACTTTATTTGGAAATGTACCGAAAAGTATCAACATTTTTTAGTACCAGTACCCGTACCAAAATATTGGTATCGGAACAACACTAATTTGTGCACACGAGACCCAGTGCAGAAAAACATTTCAGGGGGTGCATTCATTTTTTTCAAGGGGCCACCTACCAAAAAAATGCTTCCTGAAGCTGCACTGCTGGTACTTTGTCTGTCCACAACTGATTACTGCATGTAAGACAAACATTTATATACGTGATTAGTGTAACGATCTGTGTTTAAGATGATTTAAGCCTTTTTCGTGTCCAAAGATGGAAAGATGGCCTTTTCTATTGAGATCGTAAAGGACTGTTATTGATTCGATAATTTCTTGTTTAAAAGCTACATACAATGTTAACTGCTCTTTGTTAATGCACATAATAAATAATAAAGTGTTTGAATGTGTTCATTAAATCAATGTATTCTTGCCTGCCAAAAAGGGATTCAAAATAATATTTTGACATTCACGCATCTCATCTGTGCATGAACTACTACTACACTACCCTTAGGAGATGCACAGATGAGTGCCAATATCAGAATATTGTTTTGAATCACAGTGATTTAATTTGGGGTATATTGCAGCTTCTTACAGCACAGTATGTACTTTATTATCATATATGTGACTCTCTTGGGGTCATCTAATCATTTGTGTCAATGTCAAAGTATAAACATCATCATGACGCCGATCAAGGCTGCCTCGGTGCTCTCGTGCGTGCTGTTTTGTTACTTTTTGTGTTAAATTGTGTGTCCGCGTGTGCGAAGAGCTACTGAACATCAGATCTATCACCCCTACGGACTTATTCCCGGTCATTTTAGCGTCCGCTGCGGATTTGTTCCACTGTTTGATCAAAAGAGGGAAACCACACCGAAGAGGAAAGAGAGTGGGCGCCCTCGTCTGTCTACGCAGTCGAGGATTAGGCACGCCCTTACTCTTTCTCTCCAACGTCCGCTCACTTGCCAAAAAGATGGACGAGCTAGCGTTGCTGATGAGAAGAAACAAGGACTTTTCCTCATCTTGTGCTTTATGCTTAACGGAAACGTGGCTGAGCGTGGTTCAACTGGAGGGCTTTCATCTTCTCCGCGCGGACCGAGACGCGGAGCTCTCTGGCAAAACAGGAGGCGGTAAAGTCTGATTCTTTATCAACAACAAGTGGTGTACAGATGTGATGGTGATATCCCAACACTGCTCTCCTGCTCTGGAATATCTTTTCATTCACCGTAAGCCCTTTTACTCACCGCGTGAGATTGTTTCATTCATTCTGGTGGCTGCCTACATACTGCCCAGCGCGGACGTGCGTGACGCTCAGCGCACGATTGCAGACCAGATCTTACATGTGGAATGGTATTTTCTGGACTCTATTGTTATCGTGCTTGGTGACTTTAACAAGGGAAATCTGAGCCAGGAATTACCCAAGTATAGGCAGTTTATTAAATGCCCGACCAGAGAGGAGAACATTTTGGATCACTGTTCCACTACAGTAAGCAAGGCATATCATACAGTCCCGCGTGCTGCCCTTGGACTATCAGATCACGTGATGGTGCATTTAATCCCTTCATACAGACAGAGACTGAAATTGACTAAACCTGTTATGAAGACCATTACGTGTTTCACCGCTGAAGCTGCGTGGAGGAGCTGCGCGGATGTTTGGAGACGACAGACTGGGAGGCAATTGGAGCAGCCACAGACAATCTGGACGAGTATACGGACACTGTGACCTCATACATACAGTTCAATGAGGCGCGCATCCTTCCAACACGCACCACAGCTTGTTGTAACAATGACAAACCCTGGTTCACACCCAAGTTCCGACAGCTGCGCAAGAAAAAGGACACTGCGTGGAGGAACGGGGACGGGAGTACCTACAGAGAAGCGAAGTACCACTTCAAAAGGGTCCTGCCCCACCACAAGGACATCACCGCCCCCCTCCTGGACCCACTGCAGTTTGCCTACAGAGCGAACAGGTCTGTGGATGATGCAATGAACCTGGCCCTCCACTTCATCTGGACTCCCCAGGAACCTACGCGAGGATCCTGTTTGTGGACTTCAGCTCTGCCTTCAACACCATCCTCCCTTTACTGCCACGAGACAAGCTCTACCAGCTCAGCGTGCCCGACTCCCTCTGCAGTTGGATCAATGACTTCCTGACGGACAGAAGACAGCACATGCGGCTGGGGAAGATTGTCTCGGACAGTCGAACCACGAACACTGGTACTCCTCAGGGCTGTGTACTTTCCCCCTGGCTCTTATCCCTTTATACTAACTGCTGCACCTCCAGTCACCAGTCGGTGAAGCTGCTCAAGTTTGCGGACGACACTACTTTCATCGGATGGCGACGAGTCTGCCTACAGGAGAGAGGTAGACCGGCTGGCGTCCTGGTGCAGCCTCGACAACCTGGAGCTGAACGCCCAGAAAACAGTGGAGATGATCATGGACTTCAGGAAAGTCACAGCCCCACCATCCCCCCTCACCCTGATTGACTCTCCCACCATTGTGGACTCCATCCGTTTCCTGGGCACCACCATCACCCCTCATCAAGAAGGCCCAGCAGAGGATGTACTTCCTGCCTGCGGCAGCTGAAAAAACTGAAAGTGCCGACTGAGATGCTGGTGCAGTTCTACTCAGCAATCATCGAGTCCATCCTCACCTCCTCCGTCACCGTGTGGTTCCCCGGCGCCACAGTCCGGGACAAGCATCGACTGCAGCGCATGGTACGTGCTGCTAAAAAGGTGATTGGCTGCAAACTCCCACCCTTCCAGGACCTGTTCTCCTCCAGGACCAGGAGGCGTGTGGATCGGATCACAGCTGACCCTTCTCACCCTGGACACAAAATATTCTCCACTCTCCCCTCAGGCAGGAGACTACGGTCCATCCAGATCCACACCTCCCGCCACCTGAAGAGTTTTTCCCCTCGGCCATCAGACACGTGATCAATAACAAGATCTGATAGCTCAGTTATGGGTTGTACTTGTATAGCGCTTTTCTACCTTCAAGGTACTCAAAGCGCTTTGACACTACTTCCACATTTACCCATTCACACACACATTCACACACTGATGGAGGGAGCTGCCATGCAAGGCCAACCAGCACCCATCAGGAGCAAGGGTGAAGTGTCTTGCTCAGGACACAACGGACGTGACAAGGTTGGTACTAGGTGGGATCTGAACCAGTGACCCCCGGGTTGCGCACGGCCACTCTACCACTGCGCCACGCCGTCCCAGTTACAGGTCATGTTATTCTATTCTGTGTTATATGTTTTTTATGTTGCACTTTTGCGCCAGGTAAAATTCCTAGTTTGTGAACGCGTTCTCAAACAATGGCAATAAAAACTTTTCTAAATATGATTCTGATTCTGAAGTATATTGAATCACTTTTTGTTCAATTATCATCAATCAGAGTGTATTTATATAGCCCTTAAACATAAGTGTCTCAAAGGGCTGCACAAGGCGCAACAACATCCTCGGCTCAGATACCACATCAGGGCAAGGAAAAACCTCAACCCAATGGGATACAATGAGAAACCTAAATCATCAGTTATCGTCTTAATCAACGTGCCTTTGTTTTGATCAAATATCGGACTATTTATTCCTGCTCTGATGTACAAAAAAAAAAAAAATTCAAGCCCTGCGCGGTAAAAGACGTGCGTGTTCTTGTCTCTCTTAATGATTGTCACTGATGGGCAAAATTCCCCCAAAAGTGCAGGTTCCCTATAATGTTTCTGTAAAATATCCTAACTTGTTTCTTTTCTGGTGTGTTTTTTAAGGGAATGGCGTAAGGACCATGTTCGTGAAGCAGGGAACGGATGTGCTCTTCGAAGTGAAAGAGGCAGTTGAATTTACAGAGAATCAGGACGAATTAAAATGGAACTTCAATTCTACTATCACCATATTGAAATTTGTAAAAGGAGATAACAAAATATATGACTACAAAACAAAAATTAATATTCAAGGGAATTTTTCGTTCGTTTTAAAAAATGTTAATCTGTCTGACAGTGGACGTTACACTGCAGTGCTGGGAGGTCAAACAACCCAGACTCTGGCCGAGTACAACGTTCAAGTACAAGGTTTGTTACTTTGAAAACATAGTAAATGTTGATGCAAAATGTTCTCCGCCACTCAAACCCCAAAACACCTGATTGAACAGCTGCAGTGTCATCTGTCCAGCTCATGGTGACGTCGATGTCCGCCATTAACGACCTGTGTAACATCAGTGTGAAGTGCACAGAAGGCCGCGAGTCCATTGAAAGCACTTTCGATTGCGAGCGTGACAACTGCATCGAGGCGCCCACCCCGCCCTCCGCTCTGAACCTCCAGGTCTTCTTCTCCAATGTCTCCATCGTCTGCAACAACAGCAACAATGTGAGCTGGGCCACGACAGTGGTGGAGGTTCGTGACGTGTGCACTCAAAGTAGAGGTGAGTCTAGTAAAGCACAACACATTTTTCCATCCCCAAATTCCACAAAAAAAGACATTTAGTAGGCGTCGGGATATACTTCTAGAACAGTCTTCTTTTGATTAGACCAATATGTACATTCCCACAAAGTCGGGGTGGTATTTAGGCATTAATTATAATTATAAGCTGTCAGGTTCAAACACCGATGACATCTATTAAACAAGACAAGAAGCAAGGAATTAAACAGAGATAGAATTCAATTTAGCTCAATTGAGGAGAAACGTCTGGACTGTACTTCTTGTACAGTTCAACCACGCTCTGACGAAAGATTGTACGCCTTCTGGGACGGCGTGCTGCAGTTGGGACAGTGGTCGTGCCAGCAACCTGAGGGTTCCTGGTTCAATCCCCACCTTCTACCATCTTAGTCACGTCTGTTGTGTCCTTGAGCAAGACACTTCAACCTTGCTCCTGATGGGGCCTGGTTAGCGCTTTGCATGGCAGCTACCGCCATCATTGTGTGAATGTGTGTGTGAATGGGTAAATGTGGAAATTGTGTCAAAGCGCGTTGGGGCCTTAAAAAGACAGAAAAGCGCTATGCAAGTATAACCCATTTACCATTTACCTCCTCTTTTATTTGGGCTTTCCCTGATTACATGGCAACAGCTGTTTCTAAGGTCGTAAACACCCATCGCCTTTGTTACAAAACCGTTCAAAGAAAAGGTCGTAAAACAATTCAAAGAAAAGGTCCCTGGAGCTTGGGCCGGTCCTGCTTCCTCTCCACTTTGTAGATCTCTGGTCAAGACAAAATCTTTCTGTGGATTACAATACATCAAAGAAACAGAACACCTTCATGTTGCTTCCCATCCTACACTGTGGAGTTTTACAAGCCTTCTTCTCGGTAGGATCAAACACAGCTTTTGTCTTCTCGCCTGGAACTCATGGCAACACAAAGTTTTGTGATAACTTAGATACAATTACCTGTATTTTAACGTAAGCATTTTAGGTCGATTTAGTACTTTATACCACAGGTGTCAAACTCATATTAATTTTATTCAGTCCAGGAAAGCCTGGAAATATTATGTATCAATAAAGTACTGTACCTTTTCTTATTAAATGTATTCTTCATTTCTACAAGGTTCTTCATTGTCATCCAATTGGGTCAAGTTTTTTTTTGCCCTGATGTGGGATCTGAGCCGAGGATGTCGTTGTAGCTTGTGTCGCCTCGGGATTTAGGGCTATATAAGTAAACATTGATTGATTTTGGGAGAAAAAAAAAATGTACGCCATATAACTGCAAATTATGTTAACTTAAATATGGTCTACTTATGCAAAAAATGTATTATCAAACATTCCAACCATTTTTTAATAGCAATAAATACTAATAATAATGATTTCCAAGCATCAAATTGTGCAATGTAAAAGTAGCAATAAATTTCACGGTCAAATTGTGAAATTGACTGTGGTTTTTACATAATTTTTTTCTAAAGGAAAAAAAACTGTACTTTTTTTATTGTAATAAACTGTGGTGCCGTTTTGGCATTTTCAGTAATACACCGATAAATGCAGAGTTGTTGATTTGCAATAAAAAAACGAAGAAACTGGCAGCTCAGGTGCCGAAATTTTACTTAATATATTTTTTTTAATTTACATTAAAAAACATTTTTTTACAGTAAAGTCCTGGCAACTGAGCTACCTTTTTTTTAACCATAAAAACAGCAGTATTATTTTTCCATTTACTGTAATATACACTACATTTTGAAGGGGAAACTATTGCAACTTACCATATAGTTTTTTACATTTTTTTTTTAAATTCTACTTGTAAAATGCATCAAAAAATTGTGTAGTATTAGTATTCCTCGTTAGAAGTGGCCCTCTGGGGCCAAACATAACTGCAATGTGGCCCTCAGTGAAAACGACCTTGACACCTCTGCTTTATACATACTGTTACAACTTTTCACAAGTGCTCATAAAACCTTTTGTAATTGTAACATACAAATTTTGTTTCCCACAAATGATGAAATTTAAAAAATTAGCTGCATGATGATGATGGCTGTGTCATGGTGGCTGCTTCCAAGTGAGAAACAAAATTATTGAGGGTTTCTTTTTAATAGAAACTGTTGCCATTGCTCTTAAAATATTTTCCTCCTTTATGTGAGAACCGGAGATTCACTGTTATAATGACAGCTAGAAGACATGATCAACATTGTTTTAGCAAAGCATCGAGAAGCTGGTTCACATTTCCTCCAATTGTAAACAGCATCCTCTGGGGCTTAGATTCTGTGCCAGAAACCTTAAAAGGTGCAGAACGTTTGGACGACAACTTAACACTTAAGATGATCGGTGTTAGAAATAACGTTGGTAAGGAATAATCCAATTAATTACTTTGATGTACGTTACAACACTGTCACGCATATGTTTGGTTTTAGACTTTGCACGCTATTTATGATGTGGTTGTATGTCAACAGGACATTCACAGCAAGTTCAATGCAGGAAATATTGTTTTACTAACCACCACAACACTTAAATTACTTTATATCAAATGGGAAGACGCTGTAAGGGGCGCTGGAAGCCGGCAGACCCGTCAGCGATCCTGTTCTGTCTCCCTGTAATGTTTGTCTGATCTTGAATGGGATTGTGCTGAAAATTGTAATTTTCCTGAAGGAACTCTCCTGACGGAATAAATAAAGTACTATCTAATCTAACATCACACAACACATAACCCACAATGTCAGGTTCAAACACTGATGACATCTTTTAAACAAGACAAGAAGCAAGGAAATACACAGAGACAGAATTAAATTTGGCTCAATAAGGAGAAACGCGTAGACACGGTATCCTTGTACAATGTCGTTCCACGCTCTGACGAAAGATTGTACGCCGCCTCTTTTATGTGGACTTTCCCTGATTAGTGAAGTGAAGTTAATTATATTTATATAGCGCTTTTCTCCAGTGACTCAAAGCGCTTTACATAGTGAAACCCAATATCTAAGTTACATTTAAACCTGTGTGGGTGGCACTAGGAGCAGGTGGGTAATCCTGATGCTCAGGATGGGTGTCAGTTGCCCAAGGACACAATGGCAGTGACTAGGATGGCGGAAGTGGGAATCAAACCTGCAACCTCCAAGTTCCTGGTACAGCCACTCTACCAACCGAGCTATACCGCCCCAACAGCTGTTTCTAAAGGAAGAGGGTCGTAAACAGCCGCTGCCTTTGTCACAAAACCGTTAAAGGAAAGGTGCCTTGAAGGTAGTCAGGTTCTGCGTCCTCCCCGCTTTGTAAATATCGGGTCAAGACAAAATCTTCCTGCAGATTATAATACATCAAAGAAAATGTCACCCTCATGTCGCTTCCCATCCTACACAGTGGAGTTTTACAAGCCTTTTGCGTGGTACTATCAAAGAGTTTTTGTCTGTTCGCCGGGAACTCATTGAAACATGTTTGTGATAACTTAGATACAATTATTCTGACACACAACATGACATGTAAGTACATGCTTAGGCACACACATTCACACGCACGCACACATGCACACACACTCACTTGTCATTCCAAAGTTAGTATCCATCCACAAGTTTCAGTTTAGCAGGAATTGTTGCCGTACCAAACCGGGACAGCAGAGAAGGAGAACAAAACTTTTATTAGGTGGCAAATATATATTTGCAAAGCCATTTTCAAGAAGGATATTTAAAGAGAAACTGCATCTTGTGAGACGGCGTCGGACAACCCTGGAAGAATTTCCCTCGTGGATCAATAAAGTTTGTGTAAGTCTAAGTCTAAGTCTAAGTCATGCCCGACATTTCCAATCGAATTAGCCGACTTACGAGTGGTACCACTCTCTTATACGGCGTTGAATGGGGGCTACAAATTTTGAGTTGAAATATTTTATTTTTTCACTTTTACTGTTTTTTGCCATTTAAATTTTGACAGTAACACATAAACGATTTAATTGCTGATGCGGGTTAATTGACTTTTTAATGTGTCAGAAAATAACCCGTTTTGTACACTGTCGAGGTGATTCAAGGCACAATGGTTCGTAAATGTGTTTCTGTATAGTATTTCTCCAGCAAATGTGGTGACATCAATTATGGTATTTGGAGAGGTAATCATTGAAGTCGGACATCACTGAAGGCCTAGGTGGGAAACGCACGTCCCGCCACTGCTGTCCGCTATTTACCATCAGCATAGCCATTAGAGACGTTATTCTTGCAATCTGTGCCATTATGGGCATCAGTTACAACAGAGCTAAGCTGTTGACTTGTAAGGAGCCGCAAATGCCTAGTGTGACGTCATAGGCCAAACAGAAATTTGCGCTAAAAGGAAAAAATCCCCCCCCCCCCAAATAGCCGTGCCTTGTCTTCTTCCGGGCGCGTCCTTCTACAGGCTGCTGCTGGCCCTTCCGGGTGGCACTGTGTGCCCAGCTCTGGGGATTCCTGTTGCTGGCCGGCCTGGCATCGTGGGGCCGGTGGTCCCTTTTTTCCTCGGTGCCACACCTGTTGTGCCGCACTGACAAAGCTTAACCTGACAAGTTGCTCAGGATGGGTGTCAGTTCATCCATTGTCTCCTGAATCACTGATTAAGTGTCTGATAGGCCCCAGTTTGTGCGACCGGGGAGGTCCCTGTGGTCAGTAGTGTAGGTGCTCCACAGGGGACTGTCCTGATTCCATTCCTGTTCACCCTGTACACCTCAGACTTCCAGTACAGTTCCAGGTCCTGCCACCTACAGAAATACTCTGATGACTCTGCTGTGGCCGGGTGTATCGGGGAGGGACAGGAATTGGAGTACAGGACACTGATCGCTGACTTTGTGGAGTGGTCTCAGCCGAACCATCTGCTCCCTAATGTGGACAAGACCAAAGGAGCTGGTCATCGATTTCAAGACGAAAATGACCCCTGTGGAGCACATCAACATCCAGGGCCGGGAGGTCAATCAATCAATCAATCAATGTTTATTTATTTAGCTCTAAATCACAAGTGTCTCAAAGGGCTGCACAAACCACAACGACAGGTGACGAGGTGGCAGTAGTGGGGCAGTACAAGTACCTGGGAGTCCACTTGAACCGCAGACTGGACTGGAAGGACAACGGCAAAGCTGTATACAAGAAGGGCATGAGCAGACTGTTTTTCCTGAGGAAGCTTAGCTCCTTTAATGTCTGCAGCAAGCTGTTGGAGAACTTTTTTCAGTCTGTTGTGGCCAGTGCCCTGTACTTTGCAGTGTTTTGTTGGGGGAGCAGCACCAGCAAAAGGGACTTACTGATCCGGAAAACCGGCCAAACTATTGGCACGCAGTTGGAGGCGTTTGTGTCACTGGACAAACTGCTCGCCATCATTAACATGAAGCGTCGGCACATTTTGTCCCATCGCTATGAGAGAGTGAGGTCGGCTTGACTTTGACGCTGTAACTGTGGAACTTGGAGCCACGCTATTTTGACATAAATGGCGTGCTTATCCTATGTCGACTTGATAAAACTTCCACAGCCAGCTTGACTTAACAGACAACTGTCCATCGAGTGAGTGATTTTAATATCAATATTAGTATTGTTGAGCTGTGTACAAACAAAACATCAAATGTCGGATAATACTTTACAGATACTGTAATATGATTGTTCATGATTTTCAGTCAGTACAAATTGTTGTCCTATCGCATTGTGATGTGCATTACAAACTCAAACGCGATTCAGCTGATGACCTAAAAGCCATCTTATCTCTTGCCGTAGTTAGCTCACGACTAGTTAGTAAGCTATAAAAAAAAGTTTATCGGTATTTGCTCTTACAATAACAGCTTGGTTATTTTACAGGTTATGGCACGTAAATGAAGTATTGTTGGTGGTTTTTGAATGCATTTTTAAAGTCATTCAGAGATAGAATGGATTGCTCCCTTTGGTTGCATTGTTAGCCACCCAGAATGAGTCAATTTTTACATGTTTGAAGGAAAAAAAAAAACAAAAAAAAACTTTTGTCTTCTTTTCTCTCATAGAAATTGTGATTGATAAGCAAAATTCCCCCCAAAAAGTGCAGTACTCCTTAAATTATACAACCAAAGATCGCTGTCAAATCATGTTACTGACATGTTTAAAAGTTCTGTTTTGTTGTACGACCCTAAACCAAAAATGTCTAATTGTTTGTTTTCTAAGCCACAGCACCTTACAAAAGCCTGTACTGGATCTGGATAGTTATCGGTGTCATTGGTGTACTTGGCTGTGTCCTTTACAAGTTTATTACTTCAAGAAGTAAGTATGCCTCATGTTAACTAACCCTCATCCCCATCAAAGAAATACTGACTGCTGTAACCTAATGTAAAACCGGCTAGACATTTTACCATTCTGTCATCTCAGGCTTGTAACAAACTTTCGTCCCTGTTCGCTAAAAATGTACCATAGGACCAAAGATCAACGGCTGACCTAAAATTACTCAATGAACCACTGAGGATCCAATTCAAATGTACAACACCAGTCCCAACACGGTTTCGAGCTTGACTTATGTGGTCCCGAAGTTCCACATTGTTAGCATTGTCTGGCAATCACACTACAATTAAATATTTATATGAAGTGTGTCTGAAAAAGTTAAGTGCATAAGGAAAGGCTAGATTTGTTGCAGGACAACCCATTGCTGCTTCATCCATACTCATCTGTCCTGGCTGCGCGTGACCTTTTCCTCTTTCCCAAGTTTGAAAGGGTCACCAGGGGGTACACGTTCCGAATATGTGGACGACATCAAGATGGCTGTGATGACAATAATTCTTCCAGGAGTGCATGAAGGCATGGCAGAGAAATCTGGGAATGTGCGTTACACTCAAACAAACTCCTAGAAAACAAGCTGGGACTTTCAGCCTTAAAACCTTTATGTAAAGCCTGACGAGGCGTATTTGTCACAATGGAAACTGCTGTTAATACATTTTACAGTTGAAATTATTTTGAATTAAAGCCCCATTTAAGAACTTCCAGTTTTGGTTGATTTTGGGGGTGCCAGTGGACCAAAGCGGTAGTGTTTTGCCTGAAGGAAGACCACATTTCTCATGGGGACTAGTGCATACAAAGTCAAACTTATATGAGAATACCACAATGATTCAGGATTTATGATATTCCCACAGTAGGAACCGTGTTTTACTCAAACTTCATATTTGC
The DNA here is from genome assembly GCF_033978795.1 of Nerophis ophidion. NCBI lineage: Eukaryota > Metazoa > Chordata > Actinopteri > Syngnathiformes > Syngnathidae > Nerophis > Nerophis ophidion. Next base: position 49,871,987 of record NC_084624.1, read on the forward strand.
GGTTTGGGTAACACTTTAGTACGGGGAACATATTCACCGTTGATTAGTTGATTGTTAAAGTAACAAAGACTTAATTTAGAGTTATTCGGACACTAGAGGAATAAATATAAGGGTTAGCGTTAGGGTCTTGTTCACGGGTGGGGGTAGAGTGGATCATGAGATCGACAGGCGGATCGGTGCGGCGTATCCAGTAATGCAGATGCTGTATCGATTGCTGTGGTGAAGAAGGAGCTGAGCCGGAAGGCAAAGCTCTCAATTTACTGATCGATTTACGTTCCCATCCTCACCTATTGTCATGAGCTTTGGGTTATAACCGAAAGGACAAGATCACGGGTACAAGCGGACGAAATTAGTTTCCTCTGCCGGGTGGCAGGCTCTCCCTTAGAGATAGGGTGAGAAGCTCTGCCATCCGGGAGGAGCTCAAAGTAAAGCCGCTGCTCCTCTACATCGAGAGGAACCAGATGAAGTGGTATGGGCATCCAGTCAGGATGCCACCCGAACGCCTCCCTACGGAGGTGTTTCGGGCACGTCCGACCGGTGGGAGGCCACGTGGAAGACCCAGGACACGTTGGGAAGATCTCCCGGCTGGCCTGGGAACGCCTCGGGATCCCCCGAGAAGAGCTGGACGAAGTGGCTGGGGAGAGGAGAATCAGTGTCTTCTGTGTTTGGAAATGGACGAGTTCGTTATATAATATGTTAATACCTTTGCAGTGTCGCTCGTAGCATACCTTGTAGCCCTGAGCCTCTATTTATTTACAACTCAAAACAACCGAACAGCAGAGTTATTTACATGATGTAGAATAAAAAAGCCTTTTATTGTCAATACGTACATGTACCCGTACAGGATATAGCATTTGAACGTTATATGCTCGATAGAAATTCTACCATAGAGTGTAGTGCCAGACCTGTACGTCAGCCAGGCTTTGCTTCTCTTTTGTCCGCCTGCTGGTCTTGCTATGTTGTGTTGTTTGTAACACAGGGTGTGTGTGATGCGTCAGTGCAGTAGCACTGTGTAGAAGTGCTTGTAGCTAGCGCATTTTGCATGTTGCAAGTTGCATGCTGCTTCTGCCTTCTACTGTCTGCTTTCAGCTACTGCCATCGGCTAGCCCTCCTTACGGGGGGTGAAAAGAGGAGCCGAGTGCGTAAGCCTCCTCTTGCCGGTACACAGCCTCTCCACCACAAAGATCTCCTACAGTGCCTCCTCGCGGCCACACACGGTAACTGGGACCTCGCTATCTCAGGCTAAACTGTAGGGAATCTCGGAGCAGCAGTGGGCCCCAGAGGCGAGGTGTGCAGGCCCACCGGTGGGTGGACAGGCCCTGGCATCCGCCAACCACTGCCCCATCTATGGGTCAAATAGTTGTCATCACCCCCACCCCCACCCGCTGCCTTGTGGTACCTTTGGGAAAAGGAAAGGCTACGGGAGAAAACCCAGACAGAAAATCAGGAGTGGAGCCCCTGAGGCGACTGGGTGTCATTTTTGACCCCCTGCCGGCAGCTCCTGCAGCCAAGCCGATGCCAGATGTATTGCCTTGCTTTCCTCTGGGCCACATCGACACGGCCGAAAGGGGGATCTTGATGTCTGGGCAACCCAAGATCTCCATGCTTTCTGCCCAGGCTCGCACCACGGAGATGGAATGAACTCCCCCAGGCGCAACCCATCGTCACGACTGACGGACGGATGCCTATGATGATATGATGATGGTCTTGCTATATCATCTGGGATGCTGTGTTGTGGTGAAAGTCACACAAAACAGATGGCGCGTGGCGGCCACCGTTGTCCATAGTGCACATTAAAAACAAGGAAGCTAAAGAACTACAAAACATTTCTACAGGGCGGGGGCAAAAGCGCATTCAGGGGGTGTGGTAAGGAGAGGTTAATTTGCTTCTAACAACTCCGCCTCTCAAATGACCTTAAACAGCATTTAGGCTCCTACATTACCGGCCCCTAATTGTTATCAATGTCCTTGAAACAAATACTTAAACATGCAAACTAAAATTCAAGGTGCCTAAATAGCCTTAATACTTCTCAAAGAAGCTTGCAGTCTTTTCCCCATTCCGCTCGAGGTCTTTGCTTTGTCGCCATACTTTAATTACCTTCTGCTTCCTGAAGAAGACATAGCTTTGTAACGGGGCGACGAAGCTCGTTAGTCTTAGTTTTCACTTGAACTTGACCAACAAGTCCGTTTCCACCAGGAAAAGTCTCTAGAATTCTTCCAAGTGGCCAGGAATTTCTGGGTGAAGTATCGTCCACAATCGGCACCACGTCTCCAACACGAAAGTTTCTTTTAGGTGAAGACAATCGCTGTCGTTCTTGAAGTTGCGTAGGGTATTCCTTACACCAGCGTTTCCAGAAGATATCCGCAAAGTATTGTACTTATCTTCAACTGCGACTGGCGACTGGTGTTGTGGTGAAAGTCACACAAAACAGAGGGCTTGTGGCGTGGTACAAATGTGTGAGTTCCTTTGGGTAACACTCTGCATATTCCCTGTGAAATATGTGTGACTTTCGTTTATCTGATGTGAAAGAAAACTCTTACAGTGTAAAAAAACAAGGCACAACCCAAGTACTCTTTACCACAATCATGGTTCCAATCCCCATAACTATCACTGTATCTCTTACATGAACCCTACCTGCTATCCTAAACAGTTAAGCATCCTATGCCTTTGCAAGATGACTGCTGCCTTGCAAGTACACCTTTTAAATTACACTGAACACTGTAATGATTTCTGCAAATACCCCACAGATCGAATGGACCCCACACCGACCGAATATGCAGAATTTCACGTAAGAGGTCTATTCCTCTCCACTTGACGAAAGGTTACATAAATATTGTGGGAAAAGTCCCAATGTGTTAAACAAATGTCTTTCATTTGTTTTCAGAGAAGTAACCATGAAACTATTTCGGATACTTATCACCTCAATGATGGTGACCTGGATCTTTCTCCAAACACCACATATGCCCTGGTAGGATTTCCAACGGCTCCACTGGAACCCGCTACGGCTGACAACACCTCACCAGTGTCTGTCTATGCTCAAGTCAAGAAAGCAATCTGAAGGAAAAGACCTGCTGTCTGCTCTGCTCGTAAAAAAACGTTTGAGTCCAGAACCAGACGCCGTTCTATATGGATCTGGACCTATAGGCAATTATTTAAGTATTTCAAGTTTTGACTGACTACTTTTCTTTTGACCGCCGCAGTTTTTATAGACTTTACAGCAGTGGTCCCCAACCTTTTTGTATCCGCGGACCGGTCAACGCGTAATAATTTGTCCCGCGGCCCGGGTAGGGCGGAGGGGGCTGGGGGGGGTCGAGGTCGAGGGGGGGTGATGTCCTTTTTTTTTTTTTTTTTTTTTTTCTTTGTCAAGAAAAAGGGACGTTTTTGTCATGAAAAAGGGAGGTTTTTGTTGTTGGGGCACTAATTGTAAGTGTATGTTCTGTTTTTTATGTTGATTTAATGAAAAAAAATTAAAATATATATATGGTGGGAGAGGGGTTAGTGCGTCTGCCTCACAATACGAAGGTCCTGCAGTCCTGGGTTCAAATCCAGGCTGGGGATCTTTCTGTGTGGAGTTTGCATGTTCTCCCCGTGACTGCGTGGGTTCCCTCCGGGTACTCCGGCTTCCTCCCACTTCCAAAGACATGCACCTGGGGATAGGTTGATTGGCAACACTAAATTGGCCCTAGTGTGTGAATGTGAGCGTGAATGTTGTCTGTCTATCTGTGTTGGCCCTGCGATGAGGTGGCGACTTGTCCAGGGTGTACCCCGCCTTCCGCCCGATTGTAGCTGAGATAGGCGCCAGCGCCCCCCGCGACCCCGAAAGGGAATAAGCGGTAGAAAATGGATGGATGGATGGATATATATATATATATATATATATATTGTAGCAAGATCCTGCTTGTTCTTCTGGGAGCACAGGGAAGGAGCAGCACACTCGAGCAGGTTTACACTTTTTAATTACTGTTTGTTCACACAAATGTCAGTTTTGGCTTTTCAGCCCGTACTTGCAATCCACAATGTTTTTAGTTATTTCTTCACTTCGGCTTCTCAGTCGATCGTCCTCTGCTCCGCCTGCGTCCTCCCTCCCTCAAGGTTTCCCGCGCCGCTAATAAAGGAACAGGTGATTAGATAACTCGTTACAGCTGAGGTCATCTACTCACCTGTCAGCTGCTTCATGGCCGATCGCTGCACACACCCCGCCCGCAGGGAACGTGTGGCCCACGCCCCTGCCACAATATATATTAGGGGTGGGCAAATTAATGCGTTAATTACGAGTTAACTCATCAATCTATTAACGCCGACAATTATTTAATCGCACATTTGCGTATGTTGTTTACATGCTTTTATTTTGTTAACGCCTTTTCTTAACAAGATGGCGTCGCCCGGATGGGCTTCGGCGTCGAGGGGCTCTTGGTAAAGATGGAACATTTGGCAAAAATACCGGACAATTCTGCAAATTTAATGGCTGGCTTACAGCGTGGTCACTCCAGGATCACTTCAGACAATTCTGAATGTGGATAGATCGGGCCGTTTTGGACTGAATGACGCATGCTTGCTAGACCGGCTAGCTAGCATGGGGATACTTTGCCGGCTACATCCAGCGGCCTGTGAAGCAGCGGAGTATATGTGTTGTCTGTCTATTTATGAATAATGCAGACCAGGAGTGTTGGATGAGTTCTTAACGTTTGCTTTCAGAGCGTGCATATCACAACATACAAGAGGCCGTCATGGCGACACACAACCTATACCGCGCATGCTCGTCACTCCTGTTGCATGCTGGGTAGGGTAGTTCTTTTTTTCCTTGGCTCATAACATCACAATATAGTACCATGTATATGATGCGTTCAGTTTATCAAAGCACCAAGCAAACAATCGGAAAATTGCCATATCAATTCCTAGATATGGTCATAATTATTTTAAGTGCACTACGCAGAATAAACACAACATTATTAATATTGCTACTACGGATTATTTGATCAAAAATACCCTAAAACAGCCCACTACCTGTAATATAGGTTTTTTAAACATAAGATCCCTGATTAAAAAAAATGTTTCTGCTGTTACCTCAGAAATTGCCTGTTCAGATGTTATGATTGTGGCTCAGAGATTTGTATGTAGATTATATTTATTTTCCATAACAAACAGGATAACTTAAATACTCTGGCAGTGGCAATAAGCTTAAATGTTTGTATTTACATTTTTTGAGTTGATTTTCATAAAATATGCTATTTAACTGCTACTGTTTAACAAGGACTGATTTAAATTGTGTTTGCACAACAAATGTTTTGTCGTTTTTGTTCATGTGGGAGAATATTCCAATGAAGGTGCACTACACATTACTTTTGAATTCATTATTGGGCTTTGCGTATACAATGCAGTTAATCGCGATTAATCAGAGAAATAGTGCGATTAACTTCGATTAAAATTTTTAATCGTTGCCCAGCCCTAATATATATATACATAGTTGTCAGGTTCAAACACTGATGACATCTATTAAACAAGACAAGAAGGAAAGGATCAAACAGAGACCGAATACAATTTGGCTCAATTGGAGGAGAGACACCCGGACACTATAAGTGTTTCAGTAAACTCTGGCAAAAGATTGCATGCCTCCTCCTTTATTTGGACTTTCCCTGACCACATGTCAACAGCTGCTTCCAAGAAAAGGTCGTAAAACAGTTCAAAGAAGAGGTTCGTAAAAGAGTTCAAAAAGAGGTCGTCTGGAACTTGGGCAGATCCTGCCTTTTCTCCGCTTCGTAGTTTTTGGGTTGAAACAATATCTTTCTGTTGATTACAAAACATGAAAGAAACAGAAACACCTTCATTTTGCTTCCCCTCTACACAGTGGAGTTTTACAACCCTTCTTCTTGGTAGGTTCAAAGACATCTTTTGGTCTTCTCGCTGGGAACTCATTTTTTACACAACGTTATTATGATATCTTAGATAAAATTATTCTAACACAAGTCATGAGGATTTGATGTGAATTATTCTAACACAAGTCATGAGGATTTGATGTGAAGTGAATTATATTTATATAACGCTTTTCTCAAGTGACTCAAAGCGCTTTACATAGTGACACCCAATATCTAAGTTACATTTAAACCAGTGTGGGTGGCACTGGGAGCAGGTGGGTAAAGTGTCTTGCCCAAGGACACAACAGCAGTAACTAGAATGGCACAAGCGGGAATCCAACCTGCAACCCTCAAGTTGCTGGCACGGCCACTCTACCAACCGAGCTATGCCGCCCCAATTTGATCTATTCCGCCTCTAAAAAAAACCTCTAGACCATGGGTGTCAAACTCTGGCCCGTGGGCCAAATCTGGCCCGTAGTTTAATTTAATTTGGCCCTTGAGGCAATATCAATTTAGCATTAGAGCTGGCCCGCCGGTGTTCTACAGCGTCGGTGCCGCTGTAACACCGCATTCACCGCTAATACTCATACTTGCCAACTCTCCTAATTTTCCCGGTAGACTCCCGAAGTTCAGTGCCCCTCCCGAAAATCTCCCGGGGCAACCGTTCTCCCGAATTTCTACCGATTTCCACCTGGACAACTATATTGGGGGCATGCATTCAAGGCACTGCCTTTAGCGTTCTCTACAACCTGTCGTCACGTCCGCTTTTCCTCCATACTAACAGCGTGTCACATAATATTTGTGGCTTTTACACACACACGCACAAGTGAATGCAAGCATACTTGGTCAACAGCCATACAGGTCACACTGAGGGTGGCCGTATAAACAACTTTAGCACTTTTACAAATATGCGCCACACTGTGAACCCACACCAAACAAGAATGACAAACACATTTCGGGTGAACATCCGCACCGTAACACAACAGAACAAATACCCAGAACCCCTTGCAGCACTAAGTCTTCCGAGAAACTTCCAGCAAACTGACCAATAATTAACGTTTTATTCATGCATTTTCTCTTGCTACTTCAAGGCTTGAATGTGTGGTTCATTCATTATTGTTATTTTATTTTCAAATGTATTATTAGCCTGTGGAAAAAAAATTATATTTACCTCAGAAGATTGCAAATAGATAAAAAGGCATACAATTTTTATTTAAATTTTATTTGATATGCCATTGATATTTTTTTAATTATTATTATTATTATTTGAAACTGGATTTTGCATGTCACTAAAGTTATATAAGCCCTGCTTGTTCAATATTTAATGCAAAACTTGTTTGGGTCCCTATTAAAAGGTTAATTTGTTCAACCTTGGCCCGCGGCTTTGTTCTGTTTAAAATGTTGGCCCACTCTGTATTTGAGTTTGACACCCCTGATCTAGACCAAGGGTGTCAAACTCATTTTAGCTCACGGGCCCCATGGAGGAAAATCTAATCCCAAGTGTGCACGACTGGTAAAATCATGGCATAATACTTTAAAAATTAAGACAACTTCAGACAGTTTTTTTTGTTTTACTGGGGCCAAAAATAGACCATTCTGGAAATATACAAATCACAAGTAATCCTCTTGACAAAACACTTCAAGTTAGTTAAAAAATTCTGTGGAAAAAATTTGGTGCATTTTCGAAAACAAAACAAAGGACACAATGAACTTAGACTTTGACTGAGTCAATCTGCAAAGTGATGATTAAACTTTAAGTCGCAGCCTATTTGGGATTGAACAAAACACTAAATAGATATAAAATAATACAAACTTTTCTCAGTATCACATGTCAAATCCGTCCGTTTTTTTTTTTTTTTTTGCAATAGAAACAATATTTAACATAAAAATAAATTGTTACCGGTTTTTTGGTTTGATAATAAAAAACAAAAATGGATCGTTATCCATTATACCAGTTTGGTCATGTGTTTCAAAATTTAAAAAAATCGGGATTAAAACAGTGAATGGAAAATTATTTTCTCTATTCCCCGTTCAGTGTTTGGAGATACGGTAGATTGCACTTGCGAAGAGTCTCTTTTACGTATCCTCGTTTGTGAATGACCCGGAAAAACAACAATGGAAGAAGAAGAGCGACGTTTGCCTGCTCAATAGAGAACCAATCAAATGTGTCACTCTTCATCTCTCGATATTAAAGAAATAGAAGGGATCTCTTGATTGCGACAAAATTGTTTTGACGACACGTACACCGTTTTTTGTCTTCTTCTGTTGATTCGGGTCACTCACAGACGAGGATCCTGAAAAGACACAATTCACCCGTAAGTCCAAACAAATTGAATGCAGAATAGAGAAAATAGTTTTCCACTCGTTTGAATTCCTATTTTTGATTTTCAAACACATTTTTAAACTCATATAACGAATAATAGAAAAAGGATAATGATACGTTTTATGTTTTTTTCAATTTTATTTTTTTATTATTAACAAACTAAAAAACAGCAAAAGTGGATTTTTATATTTACTAATTTTTCTATTCCAAACGAAAAACAGATGACCTATTACGTGTACAGGAGGAAGGGGGGCGTCGTTTAACTCGATTTATTAATCTGTATAACATTTACAAGGGAAATGAGATGTCTAATTAATTCAAACTATGTGTGTGGTGTGCGACTATGTGTGGGAATTAACTGTAGTGTGTTATCCGTAGTGTTGAGCGAGAGGCAGAAGTCCAAAATGGGCAGGGCTGGCTCGGAGGTCCGTGAGCAGACGTGAAGTACAAGGGGAGGAGAGAGACGTCAAAAGTCTGTGTCCAGGTGGGAGGTCGGGATCCATGAGGCAGTCAGGGAAGCAGAGGGAACACGGAGAGCTGAGACACACGGCTTGTGACGTGGGAACGGAGGTCTGCTGATGGAAGGCGACAAGGAGGACACGAGACAAGGGAAACAGAGAGAGAGAGAGTATGCATAGAGCTTGATTATGAGTCCTTATTGTACAAAACAGGAAACTATGTTCTGGCACGGGATAACAGGTCGTGCCGGCTTATGAAAACAGGTCTCAGGTGTGTTGATTGCCGGCAATTGTTTGCAGCTGCTTGCTGCAGCCGGACTGGCACTGAAGTGCGCCCAGGCCGTGACATGACCACGCCGGTCCATGTACTTTCCATTCATTCTATTTCCAATTCTTACACACAAAATCCAAAAACTAAATTATGTCCGTTTTTTGGATTTTTATTACGTATGGCAGATTTTATAACAAACAAAAAAGGGTTGATTTGCATCAAAATATTGCCACGAAATACAAGTTTGTGCTGTTTTTATTTTTACAGATAAACACAAAAATCCAATTTATGTCCATCCAAAATGCAAAAAAAATATCTGTGTGATGATAAACTGAACCGGAAGTAGTATTTTAGCTTTTCCTATTTAGCATGTTTTTTTTAGTATGTCCTATTGTCGTTTTAATAAAAGTGTCATTAAATAGTTGTCCGACTTTTGTTTCAGAGATAAAAATAGAAAAAAATGGCTCGAAATTTGTTTATTGATTTGCATTTAAGAACTGGAAAGAAATGAACGGAAGGTACACGGACTCACGTCGTACACGGACCCTATTCAAGAGGGTTCAGTTACACGCCGTCCCCTTTTCTTTTTTGACGGATACATTTCAGGGCAGTAAGGGTGAAAAAGCACAAAGTGTTCAAAACAGAAAATGTAAAAATACAGTAGATTTTACATTTTATTTATGCCAAGGGGGAGAAGCCACAGCCACGGTGTACCTCTTGCTTGGCATTTTTTGCCGGGCCCCGATATAAACCGTTTGCTTGCCTAACAGAATTACCATTGCGACATCCGGTGGTGATATTTAGAACAGCAGTTTCTTTCATGAAAAATTGCAGCTCATTCTTTATACTTAGAAAAATCCGCTCGTGGACCGTGGGCCAGATTAAACCTGTTTGGGGACCTGATCCTGCCCGAGAGCCGTACATCAATCAATCAATCAATCAATGTTTATTTATATAGCCCCAAATCACAAATGTCTCAAAGGACTGCACAAATCATTACGACTACAACATCCTCGGAAGAACCCACAAAAGGGCAAGGAAAACTCACACCCAGTGGGCAGGGAGAATTCACATCCAGTGGGACACCAGTGACAATGCTGACTATGAGAAACCTTGGAGAGGACCTCAGATGTGGGCAACCCCCCCCCCCCTCTAGGGGACCGAAAGCAATGGATGTCGAGCGGGTCTAACATGATACTGTGAAAGTTCAATCCATAGTGGCTCCAAGACAGCAGTGAGAGTCCCGTCCACAGGAAACCATCTCAAGCGGATCAGCAGCGTAGAGATGTCCCCAACCGATACAGGCGAGCGGTCCATCCTGGGTCCCGAGGAGCGGTCCATCCTGGGTCTCGACTCTGGACAGTCAGTACTTCATCCATGGTCATCGGACCGGACCCCCTCCACAAGGGAGGGGGGGACATAGGAGAAAGAAAAGAAGCGGCAGATCAACTGGTCTAAAAAGGAGGTCTATTTAAAAGGCTAGAGTATACAGATGAGTTTTAAGATGAGACTTAAATGCTTCTACTGAGGTAGCATCTCGAACTGTTACCGGGAGGGCATTCCAGAGTACTGGAGCCCGAACGGAAAACGCTCTATAGCCCGCAGACATTTGACGCCCTTACTCCAGACACATCCAAAAAGAAAAAAAAAACATTGTATGCTGTAAGTATACGCTATATGTAATGACACAAAGAGAGTATGAATACGTTTAGATATTTAGGGCAGTGGTCGCCAACCTTTTTGTAGCTGCGGACCGGTCAACGCCTGATAATTTGGGAAGTTTTTTTGGGGTTGGTGCACTAATTGTAAGCGTACCTCGTGTTTTTTATGGTTTAATAAAAAAATTAAAACATTTTTTTATTTTTTATTTTTTTTAATTAAAAAATAATAATTAATAAAAAATTATTCTGCGGCCCGGTACCAATCGATCCGCGGCCCAGTACCGGCCGCGGCCCGGTGGTTGGGGACCACTGATTTAGGGAAAGTAAAAAAAAAAAAAAAAAACTTTAATTATGATTATGATTTCTGGTTATGCTAGGCCAGCAGAGAAGGCCTTCCTGGCTCCTGACGGCACACCACTGTGTATTTGGGGTAAACCTCAGAAATGTAAAACTCATTTAAATAATTGGCCACATAGGAAGAATATTTCTCACCAAAATAGAAGGTATTTATCTGCTTATATACCCCATGCTATACTTTAGGAATACCTAAATCAGCAATTAAATCTAATAACCAAATAAACGTGAATTACCATGAACTGATTAACGTGGACCCCAACTTAAAAAAGTTAAACAACGTATACGGGTGTTACCATTTAGTGGTCGATTGTACGGAATATGTACTGTACTGTGCAATCTACTAATAAAAGTTTCAATCAATCAATCAAAATGTCGCTCCATATTGTGACAGCCTAAATGGCACTTTGAAAATAAACTAGCTAAAATCCATTTTAAGAAACCCAAATAGCCTTTGGTTCCATATTTCAAAAAATATTCCTAGATTTATTGATTGATTGATTGATTGAAACTTTTATTAGTAGATTGCGCAGTTCAGTACATATTCCGTACAATTGACCAATAAATGGTAACACCCGAATAAGTTTTTCAACTTGTTCAAATTGGGGTCCACGTTAATCATTTCATGATTTGTTTTGTATTAGCTTCTTACTCAGACGTGATTACGACATTGAAAAAAAAAAAATCACCCATGAAACTTTCCTTCTTTCACCAGCAAATGTTGCTAAACCGAAAACTAATATACAAACACAACTCAAGCCCACACAATACTCCTCTCGGAAGTTGTCGTTACATTAAAATTAGGAACAAATCTATTTTTGTTCAGCAATGATTTGAGGAAGTTGTCCATGTTCCTCAATAATGTGGAAAAAAAAAAAGGAAATAATCAAAATGGTAAAGAAATGTAAATCCAAGACCTCACCTGACTGTCACGGAACTGCTATGAAAGTGATAAAAACAGTTATTGAAAAAATCTCAGAACCATTGACGTACATCCGCAATCCATCATTTCAAACTGGCACATTCCCAAAAGAAATGAAAGTAGAAAAACTTTTACCCATGTACAAAACTGGAGAGAAACACCGATTTACAAAATGCAGACCTGTTTCTTTTCTTCCACAATTCTCGAAAATCATAAAAAAATTATCCAACAGATTCGAAAAACCCATAAACAAAAGTGGAACACTCGCAGACAACCAAAACGGATACAGAGCTAACATTTCTAGATAAATGGCATTATTTTAAATAACTGAGGAAATTACCATAGCAATAGATGGTAATTTGTATTTGTGGATCTAATTAAAGCATTTGACACGATTATTTATGATATCTTAAAGGCCTACTGAAATGAGATTTTCTTATTGAAACGGAGATAGCAGGTCCATTCTATGTGTCATACTTGATCATTTCGCGATATTGCCATATTTTTGCTGAAAGGATTTAGTAGAGAACATCCACGATAAAGTTTGCAACTTTTGGTGCTGATAAAAAAGCCTTGCCTTTACCGGAAGTCGCAGACGATGACGTCACAAAGGTGAGGGTTCCTTACGTCCTCACATTGTTTATAATGGAAGCCTCCAGCAGCAAGAGCTACTCGGACCAAGAAAACGACAATTTCCCCATTAATTTGAGCGAGGATGAAATATTTGTGGATGATAATATTGATAGCGAAGGACTAGAAAAAAATTAATAAAATAAAAAGTGACGGCTCCAGGCAGAGTGAGTGTTTCAGATGTAATTAGACACATTTACTAGGATAATTCTGGAAGATCCCCTATCTGCTTATTGTTTTAATAGTGTTTTAGTGAGATTGTAAAGACATACCTCGAGGTCGGATGGCTGCGGTGAACACGCAGTGTCTCAGGGAGAAGCCGAGGAGCCAAGCTCACAGCTGCCTTTTAAACAGCTGCTGCAGGAGGACGAATAATCCAAAAGACGTATATCACAATTTTCCCGTCCAAAAACATGCTGGTTGACGTAGAGAAACATGTTCGCTTGACCGCTCTGTGTTGAAAACAAACACCGGCTGTGTCTCAATCAATCAATCAATCAATCAATGTTTACTTATATAGCCCTAAATCACTAGTGTCTCAAAGGGCTGCACAAACCACCACGACATCCTCGGTAGGCCCACATAAGGGCAAGGAAAACTCACACCCAGTGGGACATTGGTGACAATGATGACCCAGTGGGACGTCTGTGACAATGATGACTATGAGAACCTTAGAGAGGAGGAAAGCAATGGATGTCGAGCGGATCTAACAGGATACTTCGAAAGTTCAATCCACAATGGATACAACACAGTCGCGAGAGTCCAGTCCAAGGAGGATCCAAGACACAGCAGCGAGAGTCCCGTTCACAGCGGAGCCAGCAGGAAACCATCCCAAGCAATCCACCGCTTTCCACCAACAGCATTCTTCTTTGACGTCTCCATTATTAATTGAACGAATTGCAAAAGATTCAGCAACACATATGTCCAAATTACTGTGTAATTATGCGATGAAAAGAGACGACTTTTAGCCGCTAGTGGTGCTGAGCTAATATTTCCTGACAGTCCGTGACGTCACGCGCACGCGTCATCATTCCGCGACGTTTTCAACAAGAAACTCCGCGGGAAATATAAAATTGCAATTTAGTAAACTAAACCGGCCGTATTGGCATGTGTTGCAATGTTAATATTTCATCATTGATATATAAACTATCAGACTGCGTGGTCGGTGGTAGTGGGTTTCAGTAGGCCTTTAATCAATGAATTGTAGCGATATGGCCACGGAGGATTGGTCTGAAACTGGGGAGGGAGTTACTTTACCAACCGGAAGCAATACGTAAAGATAGGTACACATATGTCAACGGCGCTAAATATATCAGTGGACACGCCAGTCCCTGATTGCCAATCAAGAGCAGACGAGGGAAACAGTGATCAGAGGCAGGAACAAAGTCACTGCATGACAACACAAAACATGAAGTAGGAACTAGAAATAAGACCGCCGGACTGGAACTAAACACCGAACACAGGAAAACACCAACATGACCAAACTTTCCGTAGCAAGCCTGACAAATGTCCTTTGATTGCGGTCACATGTTCTTGTCAACAAACAATGTATTGTTTGGATGGCAAGTTTGTCACTTCAGTCATTGTTTTGTTGTTCATGATTCCCATCGTGTAGGTGTGCATATGTTGTTGTCTGCTTTGTCACGGTGCGATGTTTCCTCTTCCTATTTGATATCTAGGGCATTTATTTTACATTTTAATGAAGACAGAGACGGAAAAATGGATTGCACGCCTTATTTTGCTCAGTTGACAGACACAATCTTCTTTGCACACATTCAGTAGAGCATCTTTGCAAGTTGTATCTGTCAGGAATATTGTATGTAAATTATCCCAAAAAAAATCCGTTCTCTGGGTTGCCAGTGAACAGACGGAAGCTGTCTTTGTTGCATCAAGCCAGAGGCTTGGAAAAATTGTGTACGATGGGAGGAGACGAGAGGGGTTATCTATTTTGATCCAAGATCTGCCCAAGCTCGATCCAGGACCAGTCCAAGCTCGAGGCATCTTTTTCTTTTGTGTTAATGCAGTGGTTCTCAAACTTTTTTTTGTCATCCCCCACTTTGGACAAGGAGGAGTTTTCAAGCCCCGCCTTCCCCCATCACCCAAACAGAACGTTAATGCCAAGCTTAACATTTTCAAATTTATTGAAACTCAGTAACATAAAACAAGATCAAGTTCAATATTGAATAAAATAACTGTGCAGCTGTGGTATAACTTGCATCAAGTTCAATGATAAATCAAATAACTTGCATCAAGTTCAATAATAAATTAATTGAAAGTACCAATTTTTCATGTTTTGATCAAATTTACCGTGCTCACAACATCTGTTAAAACCTCATTGAGTTCGGGGCTGAGCTGCCTTGACGCGAGTGCTTCCCGGTGAATGACACAATGTGTCCAATGCGCATTTGGCGCAACCCTCTTTATTAGAGCCTGCAGCCCGTTTCTTGACCCTGCCATGGTCTGTGCGCCATCAGAGCAAAAGCCCACACAGTTTTCCCATTTATGTCGTGTTCTTTGAGGAAACTGTCTATTATCTCATAGGTTCTCATAGTCATCATTGTCACCGACGTCCCACTGGGTGTGAGTTTTCCTTGCCCTTATGTGGGCCTACCGAAGATGTCGTAGTGGTTTGTGCAGCCCTTTGAGACACTAGTGATTTAGGGCTATATAAGTAAACATTGATTGATTGATTGATTGATCTAGAACAGCTCATCAGCACTGGCTCTATTTTTTTTGTATTTGCAAAACAGCAAATCCTCGCACAGTGACTTGCCATTCACAAAGCAAACGTATCACGCATGCGATGAACAGGCAGTCCTTATTGCCGTCAGTAGTTTCGTCCACTTGTAAAGCAAAACTAATTTATTTTAATTTGTCTACGAGTTGTTCCTCAAAATCACTTGCAATGTCGCATATCAATCAATCAATCAATGTTTACTTATATAGCCCTAAATCACTAGTGTCTCAAAGGGCTGCACAAACCACCACGTCATCCTCGGTAGGCCCACATAAGGGCAAGGAAAATTCACACCCAGTGGGACGTCGGTGACAATGATGACTATGAGAACCTTAGAGAGGAGGAAAGCAATGGATGTCGAGCGGGTCTAACATGATACTGTGAAAGTTCAATCCACAATGGATCCAACACAGTCGCGAGAGTCCAGTCCAAAGCGAATCCAACACAGTCGCGAGGGTCCAGTCCAAAGCGGATCCAACACAGCAGCGAGAGTCCCGTTCACAGCAGAGCCAGCAGGAAACCATCCCAAGCGGAGGCGGATCAGCATCATGGCCACTGGATCGGACCGGACCCCCTCCACAAGGGAGAGTGGGACATAGAAGAAAAAGAAAAGAAACGGCAGATCAACTGGTCTAAAAAGGGAGTCTATTTAAAGGCTAGAGTATACAAATGAGTTTTAAGGTGAGACTTAAATGCTTCTACTGAGGTGGCATCTCGAACTGTTACCGGGAGGGCATTCCAGAGTACTGGAGCCCGAACGGAAAACGCTCTATAGCCCGCAGACTTTTTTTGGGCTTTGGGAATCACTAACAAGCCGGAGTCCTTTGAACGCAGATTTCTTGCCGGGACATATGGTACAATACAATCGGCAAGATAGGATGGAGCTAGACCGTGTAGTATTTTATACGTAAGTAGTAAAACCTTAAAGTCACATCTTAAGTGCACAGGAAGCCAGTGCAGGTGAGCCAGTACAGGCGTAATGTGATCAAACTTTCTTGTTCTTGTCAAAAGTCTAGCAGCCGCATTTTGTACCAACTGTAATCTTTTAATGCTAGACATGGGGAGACCCGAAAATAATACGTTACAGTAGTCAAGGCGACTACGTCTCGCAACTGTGTCGTTTGACCGTGGGACAGCTTTTCATTTTGCTGCGCTTGTCACGTCAAGCATGACTGACACCACGTCTATTGCAGCGGGGAGAATGAGCTGCTCAGCTATTGTGTGGGCTTTTTTGCATTGAGCAATTCTGTATGCAACTCTATATGAAGCCAATTCATTCATTTTGTGTAATTGTGGTCCACACATTAGCCTGCTACCCATCCGTGCGAAAGTCTATTCCGCTTAGCCCCGCCCCCATTAGTTACTGTTGCGTCTGTCGAACTTTCGCTCCGACCTAGAAATTTGAAGCATACAAGAAAAATAAGTAATTTACGTTAATTTATATAGCGGATTTCACAGACAGAATCACAAAGTGATTTACAGTTTGTATAGAAAATGGGGTTGTAAAAAAAAAATCTAAGAATATAACTTAAGAAATTAAATAAATTAAAGTTACATGTCCTCCCATTCCTCGCGCCCCACCTGTCATGTCTCTATTCCCCACTCTATTACACTTTGAGAAACGCTGTGTTAATGTGACTGAAAACAATGGCTGTTTGCATACTCCCCATTTCTTTAGAAACAGCTGTTGTTATGTAAACAGGTAAAGTCCAAATAAAAAGAGGTGGCGTACAATCTTTCGTCACAACTGTAAGAGGTTACAGGTCGACATGTTTTCTCCTAAAATTGAGCAAAATTGAATCCTGTCTCTGTTTATTTTCTTGCTTCTTGTCTTGATTAACAGATGTCGTCCATGTTTAAACCTGACATGAAGTTTGCACGTATTTTAGTACACGTAAACCTTTTGTAAATCAATCAATCAATCAATCAATGTTTATTTATATAGCCCCAAATCACAAATGTCTCAAAGGACTGCACAAATCATTACGACTACAACATCCTCGGAAGAACCCACAAAAGGGCAAGGAAAACTCACACCCAGTGGACAGGGAGAATTCACATCCAGTGGGACGCCAGTGACAATGCTGTCTATGAGAAACCTTGGAGAGGACCTCAGATGTGGGCAACCCCCCCCCCTCTAGGGGACCGAAAGCAATGGATGTCGAGCGGGTCTAACATGATACTGTGAAAGTTCAATCCATAGTGGCTCCAAGACAGCAGTGAGAGTCCCGTCCACAGGAAACCATCTCAAGCGGATCAGCAGCGTAGAGATGTCCCCAACCGATACAGGCGAGCGGTCCATCCTGGGTCCCGACGAGCGGTCCATCCTGGGTCTCGACTCTGGACAGTCAGTACTTCATCCATGGTCATCGGACCGGACCCCCTCCACAAGGGAGGGGGGGACATAGGAGAAAGAAAAGAAGCGGCAGATCAACTTGTCTAAAAAGGAGGTCTATTTAAAGGCTAGAGTATACAGATGAGTTTTAAGATGAGACTTAAATGCTTCTACTGAGGTAGCATCTCGAACTGTTACCGGGAGGGCATTCCAGAGTACTGGAGCCCGAACGGAAAACGCTCTATAGCCCGCAGACTTTTTTTGAGCTCTAGGAATCACTAATAAGCCAGAGTCTTTTGAACGCAGATTTCTTGCCGGGACATATGGTACAATACAATCGGCAAGATAGGCTGGAGCTAGACCGTGTAGTATTTTATACGTAAGTAGTAAAACCTTAAAGTCACATCTTAAGTGCACAGGAAGCCAGTGCAGGTGAGCCAGTACAGGCGTAATGTGATCAAACTTTCTTGTTCTTGTCAAAAGTCTAGCAGCCGCATTTTGTACCAACTGTAATCTTTTAATGCTAGACATGGGGAGACCCGAAAATAATACATTACAGTAGTCGAGACGAGACGTAACAAACGCATGGATAATGATCTCGGCGTCTTTAGTGGACAAAATGGAGCGAATTTTAGCAATATTACGGAGATGAAAGAAGGCCGTTTTAGTAACGCTTTTAATGTGTGACTCAAAGGAGAGAGTTGGGTCGAAGATAATACCCAGATTCTTTACAGAGTCACCTTGTTTTATTATTTGGTTGTCAAATGTTAAAGTTGTATTATTATAACATAAAACATAAAACAAGATCAAGTTCAATATTGAATAAAATAACTGTGCAGCTGTGGTATAACTTGCATCAAGTTCAATAATAAATCAAATAACTTGCATCAAGTTCAATAATAAATTAATTGAAAGTACCAATTTTTCATGTTTTGATCAAATTTACCGCGCTCACAACATCTGTTAAAACCTCATTGAGTTCGGGGCTGAGCTGCCTTGACGCGAGTGCTTCCCGGTGAATGACACAATGTGTCCAATGCGCATTTGGCGCAACCCTCTTTATTAGAGCCTGCAGCCCGTTTCTTGACCCTGCCATGGTCTGTGCGCCATCAGAGCAAAAACCCACACAGTTTTCCCATTTATGTCGTGTTCTTTGAGGAAACTGTCTATTATCTCATAGGTTCTCATAGTCATCATTGTCACCGATGTCCCACTGGGTGTGAGATTTCCTTGCCCTTATGTGGGCTCTACCGAAGATGTCGTAGTGGTTTGTGCAGCCCTTTGAGACACTAGTGATTTAGGGCTATATAAGTAAACATTGATTGATTGATTGATTGATCTAGAACAGCTCATCAGCACTGGCTCTATTTTTTTTGTATTTGCAAAACAGCAAATCCTCGCACAGTGACTCGCCATTCACAAAGCAAACGTATCACGTATGCGATGAACAGGCAGTCCTTATTGCCGTCAGTAGTTTCGTCCACTTGTAAAGCAAAACTAATTTATTTTAATTTGTCTACGAGTTGTTCCTCAAAATCACTTGCAATGTCGCATATCAATCAATCAATCAATGTTTACTTATATAGCCCTAAATCACTAGTGTCTCAAAGGGCTGCACAAACCACCACGACATCCTCGGTAGGCCCACATAAGGGTAAGGAAAATTCACACCCAGTGGGACGTCGGTGACAATGATGACTATGAGAACCTTAGAGAGGAGGAAAGCAATGGATGTCGAGCGGGTCTAACATGATACTGTGAAAGTTCAATCCACAATGGATCCAACACAGTCGCGAGAGTCCAGTCCAAAGCGGATCCAACACAGTCGCGAGAGTCCAGTCCAAAGCGGATCCAACACAGCAGCGAGAGTCCCGTTCACAGCAGAGCCAGCAGGAAACCATCCCAAGCGGAGGCGGATCAGCCTCGCAGAGATGTCCCCAGCCGATACACAGGCAAGCAGTACATGGCCACCGGATCAGACCGGACCCCCTCCACAAGGGAGAGTGGGACATAGAAGAAAAAGAAAAGAAACGGCAGATCAACTGGTCTAAAAAGGGAGTCTATTTAAAGGCTAGAGTATACAAATGAGTTTTAAGGTGAGACTTAAATGCTTCTACTGAGGTGGCATCTCGAACTGTTACCGGGAGGGCATTCCAGAGTACTGGAGCCCGAACGGAAAACGCTCTATAGCCCGCAGACTTTTTTTGGGCTTTGGGAATCACTAACAAGCCAGAGTCCTTTGAACGCAGATTTCTTGCCGGGACATATGGTACAATACAATCGGCAAGATAGGATGGAGCTAGGCCGTGTAGTATTTTATACGTAAGTAGTAAAACCTTAAAGTCACATCTTAAGTGCACAGGAAGCCAGTGCAGGTGAGCCAGTACAGGTGTAATGTGATCAAACTTTCTTGTTCTTGTCAAAAGTCTAGCAGCCGCATTTTGTACCAACTGTAATCTTTTAATGCTAGACATGGGGAGACCCGAAAATAATACGTTACAGTAGTCAAGGCGACTACGTCTCGCAACTGTGTCGTTTGACCGTGGGACAGCTTTTCATTTTGCTGCGCTTGTCACTTCAAACATGACTGACACCACGTCTATTGCAGCGGGGAGAATGAGCTGCTCAGCTCTTGTGTGTGCTTTTTTGCATTGAGCAATTCCGCATGCAACTCTATATGAAGCCAATTCATTCATTTTGTGTAATTGTGGTTCACACATTAGCCTGCTACCCATCCGCGCGAAAGTTTCTTCCGCTTAGCTCCGCCCCCATTAGTTACTGTTGCGTTTGTCGAACTTTCGCTCCGACCTAGAAATTTGAAGCATACAAGAAAAATAAGTAATTTACGTTAATTTATATAGCGGATTTCACAGACAGAATCACAAAGTGATTTACAGTTTGTATAGAAAATGGGGTTGTAAAAAAAAAATCTAAGAATATAACTTAAGAAATTAAATAAATTAAAGTTACATGTCCTCCCATTCCTCGCGCCCCACCTGTCATGTCTCTATTCCCCACTCTATTACACTTTGAGAAACACTGTGTTAATGTGACTGAAAACAATGGCTGTTTGCTTACTCCCCATTTCTTTAGAAACAGCTGTTGTTATGTAAACAGGTAAAGTCCAAATAAAAACAGGTGGCGTACAATCTTTCGTCACAACTGTAAGAGGTTACAGGTCGACATGTTTTCTCCTAAAATTGAGCAAAATTGAATCCTGTCTCTGTTTATTTTCTTGCTTCTTGTCTTGATTAACAGATGTCGTCCATGTTTAAACCTGACATGAAGTTTGCACGTATTTTAGTACACGTAAACCTTTTGTAAATCAATCAATCAATCAATCAATCAATCAATGTTTATTTATATAGCCCCAAATCACAAATGTCTCAAAGGACTGCACAAATCATTACGACTACAACATCCTCGGAAGAACCCACAAAAGGGCAAAGAAAACTCACACCCAGTGGGCAGGGAGAATTCACATCCAGTGGGACGCCAGTGACAATGCTGACTATGAGAAACCTTGGAGAGGACCTCAGATGTGGGCAACCCCCCCCCCTCTAGGGGACCGAAAGCAATGGATGTCGAGCAGGTCTAACATGATACTGTGAAAGTTCAATCCATAGTGGCTCCAAGACAGCAGCGAGAGTCCCGTCCACAGGAAACCATCTCAAGCGGATCAGCAGCGTAGAGATGTCCCCAGCCGATACAGGCGAGCGGTCCATCCAGGGTCTCGACTCTGGACAGCCAGTACTTCATCCATGGTTATCGGACCGGACCCCCTCCACAAGGGAGGGGGGGACATAGGAAAAAGAAAAGAAGCGGCAGATCAACTGGTCTAAAAAGGAGGTCTATTTAAAGGCTAGAGTATACAGATGAGTTTTAAGGTGAGACTTAAATCCGGCCCATAGTGTCTGTATTAAAACCAACAGAACTAAAACAAGTTTCTGTGATTGAATTGATATATAAATGTATCACAATAATTAAAACCCAAGTCGGAATGACACGGGATCCAAAAAAAAAATGAACATTTAGGCATTCCTTAGCCTACTTTTGTAAGAAATATTAGAAATATGTGTGCAGAAGGGCTTAGTGATGTTCTTTCAAATTAAAGCGGTGACTCTTTTATGATGACACGTATGATGGCTTTTGTAACAGAACACCGCGATGATGTAATCGTAGCATTCTTCTCTGCTTCATGTTGTTTCTGCCGAGACTTGGCGGGAGTCCAAAGTTGTCAGACATGGTCAAATTTCAAGATGAATCACGATGGTAGACGTTCAAGCAAATGTGTCTCTGTTTACGAGGAACTGCGTCTGACCAAAAGACTTAACGACGCCATTATCAAAATAGACAATGTTGAATTTCATATCCATAAAATCATCCTATGTAACTGCAGTCCCTACTTTGGGTGAGTCATCCTAATATGAATATGATGATTGTTAGCACAACTCGTTAATAATGTTTGTTAACTATTCTCTGTTTTCCTGATGTTCAGAGCCCTCTTTCTACGATGGTCAGCGGCGGATCAGATGGTTTATGTCATACAAGGTCTGACAGCTCACCTGATGCAGCTCTTCACTGATTTCGCATACACCGACTGTGTGGCAGTGACAGAGGACAACGTACAGGACTTGTTGGTAGCCGCTGATAAGTTCAACGTGACCGGCATTGTTCAAACCTGCTGCAAGTTTCTAACAGAGCAGCTCTGCCCAGAGAACTGCATCGGCATCTGGCAGTTCACAAAGAACTGTTACACCCCGGAGCTGCAGCTCAAGGCCTACCAATACATCCTGTACCACTTTGAAGAGGTTGCAAACGCTGATGAGTTGAGGCAACTCTCCATGCAGGACTTCTGCGACATCCTTGACAGAGACGACCTGATCGTGAAAAAGGAAAACACCGTTTATGAGGCCATCCTCTACTGGATCGCAGACGCACCTGGGGAGCGGGGCAGAAACTTGGCGGTGCTCCTAGACAAAGTAAGTCAATCACTATCGTCTGGTGGATTTCCTGTCAGTAATTTCTATTATTAGCTTAAAGGCCTACTGAAACCCACTACTACCCACCACGCAGTCTGATAGTTTATATATCAATGATGAAATCTTACAGGGACACATTATCACAATTTCAAAAGGGTTAAAAACAATAAAAATCAGTTCCCAGTGGCTTGTTATATTTTTTTAAAGTTTTTTTCAAAATTTTACCGGTCTCGGAATATCCCTAAATAAAGCTTTAAAGTGCCTTATTTTCGTCTCTCTGCGAAGACACTGGCCTGACGTCACACAGTGCTGCCAATGTACACAAACAAGATATAGCGACATTAGCTCGGATTCAAACTCAGCGACTTAAGCGATTCAACAGATTACGCATGTATTGAAACATGGTTGGAGTATGAAAGTATTGAAGAAGAAACTGAAGCTATTGAGCGAATAGCTATTGACGCTATTCATAGCCATAGCATGGCCGAATAGCTGCGTTAGCATCGCCGGTAAAATGTGCGGACCAAACGATCAGGACTATCGCATCTTTTGACACTGGAGCAACTTAAATCCATTCGATTGGTAAGTGTTTGTTTCGCATTAAATGTGGGTGGAAGGAATTGTAATATCGTTGCAAATGCATCTGCAGGTTATCTATACATTTCTGTACCATGTCTGCTTTAGCACCGTCGCTAAATAGCATGTTAGCATCGATTAGCGTAGCATGTTAGCATCGATTACCTTTGTGATTTCTGTGACTTTATCGTTACAAATGCATCTGCAGGTTATCCATACATCTCTGTGCCATGTCTGTCTTAGCATCGCCGGTAAAATGTGGAGACACTCCAGCACATTCAATGGGGGTCTGGCGGCAGACACTTTCGCATCTTCGGGCCAGTGGTGCAACTTGAATCCCTCCGACAACACACCGTCGAGGCGTGATGTCTCCAAGGTTCCAAAAAATAGTCAAAAAAACGGAAAATAACAGAGCTTGTAATGTGTTGAAAATGAAAATGGCGGCTGTATTACCTCGG
The DNA here is from genome assembly GCF_033978795.1 of Nerophis ophidion. Lineage (NCBI taxonomy): Eukaryota > Metazoa > Chordata > Actinopteri > Syngnathiformes > Syngnathidae > Nerophis > Nerophis ophidion. The sequence goes on from NC_084624.1 coordinate 49,895,546, forward strand.
CGACGTCACATTCTGACGTCATCGCCTCCAGCGCGATAAACAGAAAGGCGTTTAATTCGCCAAAATTCACCCATTTAGAGATCGGAAATCGGTTGAAAAAAATATATGGTCTTTTTTTCTGCACCATCAAGGTATATATCGACGCTTACATAGGTCTGGTGATAATGTTCCCCTTTAACGGCAGACCCGTCAGCGATCCTGTTCTGTCTCCCTGTAATGTTTGTCTGATCTTGAATGGGATTGTGCTGAAAATTGTAATTTTCCTGAAGGAACTCTCCTGACGGAATAAATAAAGTACTATCTAATCTAATCTAACATTGCAACACATGCCACTACGGCCGGTTTAGTTTACTAAAGTACAATTTTAAATTTCCCCGCGGAGTTTCTTGTTGAAAACGTCGCGGAATGATGACATCTCGGGTTGTAGCGGCGGACATCATCATCATCATCATCATCATCAGCCATTGTCAGTCCACTGCTAGACGAAAGCCTCAGCATCTTTCTGTTAAAGTGAACGATCTCTAGCTGCTCCCTGCCTCTGCACTGTTCCCCAATATTTGTCTATTTCATCTCGCCATCTCACTCTCTGTCTTCCTCTATTCTTCTTCCTCCAAACACGACGAGTTGAGTTTATACCAAAATGGATACATGGATGATACAGCAGAGGATTGGGAGAATGTCATGTGGTCAGATGAAACCAAAATAGAACTTTTTGGTATAAACTCAACTTGTCGTGTTTGGAAGAAGAAGAAGAAGAATACTGAGTTGCATCCCAAGAACACCATACCTACTGTGAAGCATGGGGGTGGAAACATCATGCTTTGGGGCTGTTTTTCTGCTAAGGGGACAGGACCATTGATCCGTGTTAAGGAAAGAATGAATGGGGCCATGTATCGTGAGATTTTGAGCGAAAACCTCCTTCTATCAGTGAGAGCTTTGAATGGTTGACCAAATACTTATTTTCCACCATAATTTACAAATAAATTCTTTGAAATTCCTACAATGTGAATTCCTGGACTTTTTGTTTCACATTCTGTCTCTCACAGTTGAAGTGTACTTATGATGAAAATTACAGACCTCTATCATCATTTTAAGTGGAACCATCATGCTTTGGGGCTGTTTTTTCTGCTACGGGGACAGGACGATTGATCCTGCTCCCATCCATGGGTCTCCATGATGTCATTAGAGAAGTCCATCTATTATCGGTTCTCCTACTGATAACATCAACAAAACTCACCTTTGTGATTTTGTTGACTTTATTGTTGGAAATCCATCTGCTTTGAGTGACGCAGGATATCCACGCATCTCTTTCGTAGCATCGCTACCGTCGGTAAAACATGCTGAACAAACGAGGGACTTTCACATCTTTTTACACTGGTGCAACTTGAATCCTCGATTGGTATGTGTTTGTTTGGCATTAAATGTGGGTGGAGGGAAAGGCTGGATGCAAATATATGTCCCGCTTCCACTTATTTAATTTGATAGTTCTCACAATGTCTTGGACTTGCGTTTGTTTTCTCACCCATTTGTTTTTTCTGTCTTTATATGTGATTCCGAGCATATTTCTTTCCATGTTGTGTTGTGCTGCTGCTATTTTCTTTTCCCATTTTATTTGACAATGCCCAGGTTTCAGCTCCATATGTCATGGTTGGTAACACGCATTGATTAAAGACCGTTCTTTTTAGGTTTAATGGTATTTCGCCTCTCATGATGTTGCTCAGTTTTCCATATTGGCACCAGCCCAAACCGAATCTCCTCCCTATCTCCTGCTCTTGACTCTTTTCTTTTCTTCCAGAGAGATATATTCATTAACTTCATCAATTTCATTTCCATTAACAGTCACAGGTCCATGAGGTACCATGGAATTTGGCCATAACTTGTTTTCTTCATATTCATTTTCAATCCACAACATATGCTGGCATTTGCAAGGTCTTTAAGCATATCTTCCACTCTACTGAGTTGCTCTCCCAAGACAACAATGTCATCTGCAAACCTCAGATGATTAAATTTGTAGCGGACAAAAAAGTATTTAGTCAGCGACCGATTCTGCAAGTTCTCCCACTTAAAATGATGACAGAGGTCTGTAATTTTCATCATAGGTACACTTCAACTGTGAGAGACAGAATGTGAAAAAAAAAATCCAGGAACTCACATTGTAGGAATTTTAAAGGATTTATTTGTAAATTATGGTGGAAAATAAGTATTTGGTCAACCACTGATGGAAGGAGGCTTTGGCTCAAAATCTCACGATACATGGCCCCATTCATTCTTTCCTTAACACGGATCAGTCGTCCTGTCCCCTTCGCAGAAAAACAGCCCCAAAGCATGATGTTTCCACCCCCATGCTTCACAGTAGGTGTGGTGTTCTTGTAATGCAACTCTGTATTCTTCTTCTTCCAAACACAACGAGTTGAGTTTATACCAAAAAGTTCTATTTTGGTTTCATCTGATTACATGACTTTCTTGGGGGCGGTATAGCTCGGTTGGTAGAGTGGCCGTGCCAGCAACTTGAGGGTTGCAGGTTCGATTCCCGCTTCTGCCATCCTAGTCACTGCCGTTGTGTCCTTGGGCAAGACACTTTACCCACGTGCTCCCAGCGCCACCCACACTGGTTTAAATGTAATTTAGATATTGGGTTTCAATCAATCAATCAATCAATGTTTATTTATATAGCCCCAAATCACAAATGTCTCAAAGGACTGCACAAATCATTACGACTACAACATCCTCGGAAGAACCCACAAAAGGGCAAGGAAAACTCACACCCAGTGGGCAGGGAGAATTCACATCCAGTGGGACGCCAGTGACAATGCTGACTATGAGAAACCTTGGAGAGGACCTCAGATGTGGGCAAACCCCCCCCTCTAGGGGACCGAAAGCAATGGATGTCGAGCGGGTCTAACATGATACTGTGAAAGTTCAATCCATAGTGGATCCAAGACAGCAGTGAGAGTCCCGTCCACAGGAAACCATCTCAAGCGGATCAGCAGCGTAGAGATGTCCCCAACCGATACAGGCGAGCGGTCCATCCTGGGTCCCGACGAGCGGTCCATCCTGGGTCTCGACTCTGTACAGTCAGTACTTCATCCATGGTCATCGGACCGGACCCCCTCCACAAGGGAGGGGGGGACATAGGAGAAAGAAAAGAAGCGGCAGATCAACTGGTCTAAAAAGGAGGTCTATTTAAAGGCTAGAGTATACAGATAAGTTTTAAGATGAGACTTAAATGCTTCTACTGAGGTAGCATCTCGGGTTTCACTATGTAAAGCGCTTTGAGTCACTAGAGAAAAGCGCTATATAAATATAATTCACTTCACTTCACTTCCAATCCTCTGCTGTATCATCCATGTATCCATTTTGGTATAAACTCAACTCGTCGTGTTTGGAGGAAGAAGAATACTGAGTTGCATCCCAAGAACACCATACCTACTGTGAAGCATGAGGGTGGAAACATCATGCTTTGGGGCTGTTTTTCTGCTAAGGGGACAGGACGATTGATCCGTGTTAAGGAAAGAATGAATGGGGCCATGTATCGTGAGATTTTGAGCCAAAACCTTCTTCCATCAGCGAGAGCTTTGAATGGTTGACCAAATACTTATTTTCCACCATAATTTACAAATACCTTCTTTAGAATTCCTACAATGTGAATTCCTGGATTTTTTTCCACATTCTGTCTCTCACAGATGAAAATTACAGACCTCTGTCCTCATTTTAAGTGGGAGAACTTGCACAATCGGTGGCTGACTAAATACTTTTTTGCCCCACTGTATTAGCCCAGCACCACTTACTCTCTTTTCATCGCACAATTACACAGTAATTTGGACATCTGTGTTGCTGAATCTTTTGCAATTTGTTCGATTAATAATGGAGACTATAAAGAATAATGCTGTTGGTGGAAAGCGGTGGATTGCAGCTGCCTTAAGCACCGAAACACAGCCGGTGTTTCTTTGTTTGTTGTGAAGCTTTAACACAGAGCGGTCAAGCGAACATGTTTCTCTCCGTCAACCGGCAAGTTTTTGAATGGGAAAATTGTAATATTAAGTCAGCTCTTACCGGAAACGAGTGGATCATGCGACCTCCTGTAGCTGTCAAAAAGGCAGCTGTGATCTTGGCTCCTCCATAGGCTTCTCTGAGAGACTCTGGCTTTCAGTGCATTCCTCCGACTTTCAGGTATGACTTTATAATCTCACTAAAACACTATTAACACAATAAGCAGATAAGGGATTTTCCAGAATTATCCTAGTAAATGTGTCTAATAACATCTGAATTGCCTTTTTTTTGTGTGCTTCACTCTAACTTTCCTCATCCACGAATCTTTCATCCTCGCTCAAATTAATGGGGAACTCGTCGCTTTGTCGGTCTGAATTGCACTTGCTGCTGGTGGCTATGATTATAAACAATGTGAGGATGTGAGGAGCTCCGCAACCAGTGACGTCACGTGCACATCGTCTGCTACTTCCGGTAAAGGCACGGCTTTTTTATTAGCGACCAAAAGTTGCAAACTTTATCGTCGATGTTCTCTACTAAATCCTTTCAGCAAAAATATGGCAATATCGCGAAATGATCAAGTATGACACATAGAATGGACCTGCTATCCCCGTTTAAATAAGAAAAATCTCATTTCAGTAGGCCTTTAAAGGCCCACTGAAACCCACTACTACCGACCACGCAGTCTGATAGTTTATATATTAATGATGAAATATTAACATTGCAACACATGCCAATACGGCCGGTTTAGTTTACTAAATTGCAATTTTAAATAACCCGGGAGTTTCGTCTTGAAAATGTCGTGTAATGATGACGTGTACGCAAGAAGTCACGGGTTTTTAGGAAGTATGAGCGCTGCACACACACACACCTAAAAGTCGTCTGCTTTAACGGCATAATTACACAGTATTTTGGAGATCTGTGTTGCTGAATCTTTTGCAATTTGTTCAATTAATATTGGAGAAGTCACAGTAGAAAGATGGAGTTGGGAAGCATTAGCCTTTAGCCACACAAACACACGGTGATTCCTCTTTTAAAATTCCCGGAGGTGAAACTTTACTATGGATCAGAGCATGGTCAAGCGAACATGAATCACGACGGAATGTCAACCAGCAGGTTTCGGTGAGAAAATTGTGGTTAAAAAGTCGCTTCTTACCGGAGAAAAGCTGAGCTTGTGCCGTCCATAAAGCTGCCGTCGACTCCCTTGAGGCATTGGCCTCAAGACACCCGTGGACGTACACCTCCGACTATCAGGTACTATTTAACTCACTAAAACACTAGCAACACAATAGAAAGATAAGGGATTTCCCAGAATTATCCTCGTAAATGTGTCTAAAAACATTGGAATCTGTCCCAAAGCAATCGCGTTTTTTTTTGTTTTTTTTTAGTCCGTCGCTACCATCCATCCATCCATCCATTTCTACCGCTTATTCCCTTTTGGGGTCGCGGGGGGCGCTGGTGCCTATCTCAGCTACAATCGGGCCGAAGGCGGGGTACACCCTGGACAAGTCGCCACCTCATCGCAGGGCCAACACAGATAGACAGACAACATTCACACTCACATTCACACACTAGGGCCAATTTAGTGTTGCCAATCAACCTATCCCCAGGTGCATGTCTTTGGAAGTGGGAGGAAGCCGGAGTACCCGGAGGGAACCCACGCAGTCACGGGGAGAACATGCAAACTCCACACAGAAAGATCCCGAGCCTGGATTTGAACCCAGGACTGCAGGACCTTCGTATTGTGAGGCAGACGCACTAACCCCTCTGCCACCGTGAAGCCTCCGTCGCTACCAATATCCTCAAACACGAATCTTTCATATTCGCTCAAATTAATGGGGAAATTGTCGTTTTCTCGGCCCGAAAAACACTTTTTGTTGGAGGCTCCTATTAAAATCAATGTGAATATGTGAGGAGCCATCGCATGTGTGACGTCACTGTCTGCAACTTCCGGTAGAGGCAGGCAGGGCTTTTCTCTTAGCACCGAAAGTTGCGAACTTTATCGTGGATGTTCTCTACTAAATCCCTTCAGCAAAAATATGGCAATATCGCGAAATGATCAAGTATGACACATAGAATGGACCTGCTGTCCCCGTTTAAATACGAAAATCTCCTTTCAGTAGGCCTTTGAATATTTACAATACAATAACTACCATGAATTGATTAACGTGGACCCCGACTTAAAACAAGTTGAAAAACTTATTGGGGTGTTACCATTTAGTGGTCAATTGTACGGAATATGTACTGTACTGTGCAATCTACTAATAAAAGTATCAATCAATCAAGAAAAAATGTTTTGGACAACTCTAATCTGTATTCCTGACACTATGCAGGTGCGTCTAGCTCTGGTGAGTCAGGAGTACATCACCATCAACGTATTGTCCAATCAGCAGGTGCAGGACAGCCGAGAATGCTTGGACATGGTTGCTTTTGCGGCACGTGTGATGCGACACATGACAACAAACTCTGTCTCTGCATATTGCAACCTCATCGCCCGTCCTCGCCTACCATCTGCCATGTTGTTGGCGATCGGAGGCTGGAGTGGTCCGAGTGCAACGGACTGCATCGAAGCATATGATGTGCACGCCAACTGTTGGGACTACCTGTTCGACAAAATGGATCAAGCCCGCGCTTACTGCGGCGCCGCCTTTCTCAATGACTGCATTTACTGTCTGGGTGGCTTCGATGGTGCGGAACATTACAACACCGTCAGCCGCTTTGACCTGAACACACGGACCTGGCAGGAAGTGGCGCCCATGCACTATCGTCGCTGCTATGTGAGCGTAACTGTGCTAAACGGATGCATCTACGTAATAGGTGGTTTTGATGGACATGTAAGGCTAAAGACTGCAGAATATTACAGGCCTGAGACCAACCAGTGGACTTTTATTGCGAGTATGCACGAACAGAGGAGTGATGCCAGCTGCACGGCCCTCAACAACAAGGTAGGTGTAGCGTAGGATTAAGCATGTTTCTTATGAAAGCTCACTTTGTTTTGACTATCATTCTGTTGGTTCCAGATTTATGTTTGTGGGGGTTTCAATGGAAATGAACCCTTGCAAACAGCAGAGTACTATACCCCAGAGACCAACGAGTGGACTATGATTGCCCCAATGGGCAGCCGCCGCAGTGGCGTTGGAGTCATTGGGTTTGCTGACCATATTTATGCAGTGAGTACTATTTATATTTAGTGTATTCAACAGTGGTTTTAAGATGGTTTGCCTAAAAACATTGGATTAAAGGGGAACATTATCACAATTTCAGAAGGGTTAAAACCAATAAAAATCAGTTCCCAGTGGCTTATTTAATTTTACGAAGGTTTTTTTTCAAATTTTACCCATCATGGAATATCCCGAAAAAAGGCTTTAAAGTGCCTGATTTTCGCAATTTGTAAATCCACCCGTCCATTTTCCTGTGACGTCACTGTGGCAGAGGGGTTAGTGCGTCTGCCTCACAATACGAAGTTCCTGCAGTCCTGGGTTCAAATCCAGGCTCGGGATCTTTCTGTGTGGAGTTTGCATGTTCTCCCCGTGAATGCGTGGGTTCCCTCCGGGTACTCCGGCTTCCTCCCACCTCCAAAGACATGCACCTGGGGATAGGTTGATTGGCAACACTAAATTGGCCCTAGTGTGTGAATGTTGTCTGTCTATCTGTGTTGGCCCTGCGATGAGGTGGCGACTTGTCCAGGGTGTACCCTGCCTTCCGCCCGATTAGGCGCCAGCGCCCCCCGCGACCCCGAAAGGGAATAAGCGGTAGAAAATGGATGGATGGATGGATGGTCACTGCGTGACGCCAATACGAACAAACATGGCGGATAGAACAGAAAGATATAGCGACATTAGCTCGGATTTGGACTCAGATTTCAGCGGCGTAAGCGATTCAACAGATTACGTATATACTGAAACGGATGGTTGGAGTGTGGAGGCGGATAGCGAAAACGAAATTGAAGAAAAAACTGAAGCTATTGAGCGAATAGCTATTAATAGCTATTCCAAGCTATTCGGCGATCGCCTTTTAACCAACGATTGCATCTTTTGACCACTGGAGCAACTTAAATCCGTCGATTGGTAAGTGTTTGTTTGGCATAAAATGTGGGTGGAGGGGAAAGTCTGGATGCAAATATACCTACAAATGTACATACAGCTAGCCTAGATAGCATGTTAGAATCGATTAGCTGGCAGTCATGCCGTGCGCAAATATGTCTGATTAGCACATAAGTCAATAACATCAACAAAACTCACCTTTGTGATTTTGTTGACTTTATTGTTGGAAATCCATCTGCTTTGAGTGTCGCAGGATATCCACGCATCTCTGTTGTAGCATTGCTACCGTCTGTAAAATGTGCAGAACAAACGAGGGACTTTCGCATCTTTTGACCAGTGGTGCAACTTGAATCCGTCGATTGGTAAGTGTTTGTTTGGCATTAAATGTGGGTGGAGGGAAAGTCTGGATGCAAATATACCTACAAATGTACATACAGCTAGCCTAGATAGCATGTTAGCATTGATTAGCTGGCAGTCATGCCGTGCGCAAATATGTCTGATTAGCACATAAGTCAATAACATCAACAAAACTCACCTTTGTGATTTTGTTGACTTTATTGTTGGAAATCCATCTGCTTTGAGTGTCGCAGGATATCCACGCATCTCTGTCGTAGCATCGCTACCGTCGGTAAAACATGCTGAACAAACGAGGGACTTTCACATCTTTTTACACTGGTGCAACTTGAATCCTCGATTGGTATGTGTTTGTTTGGCATTAAATGTGGATGGAGGGAAAGGCTGGATGCAAATATAGCTACAAATGAAGCATAATGATGCAATATGTACATACAGCTAGCCTAAATAGCCTGTTTGCATCGATTACCATGCCGTGCTAATCAATGCACACTCTACATAAGTCAACTTGAATCCGTCCCTGATCGTGTTGTTACACCCTCCAAGGTACGGAAAAACAGTCGAAAAAACGGAAAAAAACAGAACTGATTTGACTTGGCGTGTGTAATGTGTTTGAGAAAATGGCGGATTGCTTCTTGTTGTAACGTCACGGGTGAAAGGTCATCGCGCCGACAGCGAACAATTGAAAGGCGTTTAAATCGCCAAATTCACCCTTTTAGAGTTCGGAAATCGGTTAAAAAAAACATATGGTCTTTTTTCTGCAACATCAAGGTATATATTGACGCTTACATAGGTCTGGTGATAATTTTCAACGGGTGTTGAGATCCAATGTTAAGGCTTGTCATGCCCGGACAAAATGGAAGCCAAGTGTTTATCCACTGGCAATGTCTTAGACCTTAAATATGAACAAGGATCCCTTTCTTAGGTTTGTATATTTTTATTATATCCAGATAAAACACCCCTTCAAGCAATTGGCGGGCATTCGATAATGTTGACGGTTGGGGACCTAAAAGTTATCTTAAAACAAACCAGAGACAACGGCTCTTTTGTACACCACGACTACATGTGATGGCGGGATGAAGGCTAGTCAATATCTCATTGGCACAGACCATCACAACAAGCATCTTCACCTGAGAATGATCACCTTGCCCCAATTAAACGGTGTGCACCGGGGGTGGAATTTCTGGATTAACATTTAGGAATTTCCAAACATTCCCAGCGGTCAATCTGCCAACCTTCCGAAACTCTTGACATCACCACATCGGATCGGTTATTCTCTTTGCAGACATGTCCCAATTGGTGCTGGATTTGGCAGGAAGTGGGTATGGCATCAAGTTTGCCAACAGGAGGGCCCAATTTTATGTTTTTGATCAGTGCCTGAAACTGCACCTTTTAAAGGGGAACATTATCACCAGACCTAGTAGAAGCATTTAAGTCTCACCTTAAAACTCATTTGTATACTCTAGCCTTTAAATAGACTCCCTTTTTAGACCAGTTGATCTGCCGTTTCTTTTCTTTTTCTTCTATGTCCCACTCTCCTTTGTGGAGGGGGTCCGGTCCGATCCGATGGCCATGTACTGCTTGCCTGTGTATCGGCTGGGGACATCTCTGCGCTGCTGATCCGCCTCCACTTGGGATGGTTTCCTGCTGGCTCCGCTGTGAACGGGACTCTCGCTGCTGTGTTGGATCCGCTTTGGACTGGACTCTCGCGACTGTGTTGGATCCATTATGGATCAAACTTTCACAGTATCATGTTAGACCCGCTCGACATCCATTGCTTTCCTCCTCTCCAAGGTTCTCATAGTCATCATTGTCACCGACGTCCCACTGGGTCATTATTGTCACCGATGTCCCACTGGGTGTGAGTTTTCCTTGCCCTTATGTGGGCCTACCGAGGATGTCGTAGTGGTTTGTGCAGCCCTTTGAGACACTAGTGATTTAGGGCTATATAAGTAAACATTGATTGATTGATTGACCTATGTAAGCGTCAATATATACCTTGATGTTACAGAAAAAAGACCATATGTTTTTTTAACCTTTTTCCGAACTCTAAAAGGGTGAATTTGGTGATTGAAACGCCTTTCAATTGTTCGCTGTTGGAGCGATGACCTTTCACCCGTGACGTCACAACGGGAAGCCATCTGCCATTTTCTCAAACACGTTACACACACCAAGTCAAATCAGCTGTTATTTTCCGCTTTTTCGACTGTTTTCCGTACCTTGGAGACATTATGCCTTGTCGGTGTGTTGTCGGAGGGTGTAACAACACGAACAGAGACGGATTCAAGTTGACTTACGTGGAGTGTGCTAATCAGACATATCAATGGTCACGGCATGCAAATCGATGCTAACATGATATTTAGGTTAGCTGTATGTACATATTGCAGCATTATGCCTCATTTGTAGCTATATTTGCATCCAGCCTTTCCCTCCACCCACATTTAATGCCAAACAAACACATACCAATCGACGGATTCAAGTTGCACCGGTGGTCAAAAGATGCGAAAGTTCCTCGTTTGTTCTGCACACTTTACGGACGATAGCGATGCTACGACAGAGACGGCACAGAGATGTGTGGATATCCTGCGACACTCAAAGCAGATGCATTTCCAACAATAAAGTCAACGAAATCACAAAGGTGAGTTTTGTTGATGTTATTGACTTATGTGCTAATCAGACATATTTGCGCACGGCAAGACTGCAAGCTAATCAATGCTAACATGCTCTCTAGGCTAGCTGTATGTACATATTGCATCATTATGCCTCATTTGTAGCTATATTTGCTTCCAGCCTTTCCCTCCACCCACATTTATGCCAAACAAACCCATACCAATCGACGGATTCAAGTTGCACCAGTGGTCAAAAGATGCAATCGTTGGTTAGAAGGCGAAAGCCGAAATCGTCCTCGTTGTTGCTGTCTATCGTGATATGGCTCAATAGCTTCAGTTTCTTCTTCAATGTTGTTTTCGCTATCTGCCTCCACACTTCGACAATCCGTTTCAATACATGCGTAATCTGTTGAATTTCTTGCGCCGCTGAAATCCGAGTCTGAATCCAACTACTATGCTACCTTTCTATGCTATACGCCAAATTTGCTACTGGTGGCTTCACGCAGTGACGTCACAGAAAAAAGGACGGCTGGCTATAACGACGGTTAAAATCAGGCACTGTGAAGCCGTTTTTCGGGATATTGCGTGATGGGTACAATTTTGAGAAAAACTTCGAAAAATAAGATAAGCCACTGGGAACTGATATTTTTTTGGTTTTAACCCTTCAGAAATTGTGATAAAGTTCCCCTTTAAAGCTGCATTGACCAGCGAAATGCCAGGCATTCAAAGGCAGACTGTGAGACATAGTGCTCCTAGTGTGTCCTTGGTATACCCTGGGGTGTCTACAGGTAGGCATGTGCAGAATACCTCACCAAAGAGGCATCTAAAATGGATATTAATGTAACAGAATCATTAATCTACAAACCCTGTTTTCATATGAGTTGGGAAATTGTGTTAGATGTAAATATAAACGGAATACAATGATTTGCAAATTGTTCTCAACCCATATTCCGTTAAATGCACTACAAAGATAAGATATTTGATGTTCAAACTCATAAACTTTTTTTTTTGTGCAAATAATAATTAACTTAGAATTTCATGGCTGCAACACTTGCCAAAGTAGTTGGGAAAGGGCATGTTCACCACTGTGTTACATCACCTTTTCTTTTAACAACACTCAATAAACGTTTGGTAACTGAGGAAACTTATTGTTCACCCTTTGAAAGTGGAAATCTTTACCATTCTTGCTTGATGTACAGCTTAAGTCGTTCAACAGTCCGGCGTCTTGTTGTCGTATTTTACGCTTCATAATGCGCCACACATTTTCGATGGGAGACAGGTCTGGACTGCAGGCGGGCCAGGAAAGTACCCACACTCTTTTACTACGAAGCCACGCTGTTGTAACATGTGGCTTGGCATTGTCTTGCTGAAATAAGAAATAAGATAACGTTGCTTGGATGACAACATATGTTGCTCAAAAACCTGTATGGACAATTCAGCATTAATGGTGCTTTCACAGATGTGTAAGTTACCCATGCCTTGGGTACTAATACACCCCCATATCATCACAGATGCTAGCTTTTGAACTTTGCGCCTATAACAATACGGATGGTTATTTTCCTCTTTGTTCTGGAGGACACCACGTCCACAGTTTCCAAATATAATATGAAATGTGGACTCGTCAGACCACAAAACACTTTACCACTTTGCATCAGTCCATCTTAGATGAGCTGGGGCCCAGCGAAGCCAGCGGCGTTCCTTTGTGTTGTTGATAAATGGCTTTTGCTTTGCCTAGTAGAGTTTTAACTGGCACTTACAGACGTAGCGACCAACTGTAGTTACTGACAGTGGTTTTATGAAGTGTTCCTGAGCCCACGTGGTGATATCCTTTACACACTTATGTCGGTTTTTGATTCCGTACCGCCTGAGGGATCTAAGATCCATACTGTCATTGCTTACGTGCAGTGATTTCTACAGATTCTCTGAACCTTTTGATGATTTTACGGACCGTAGATGGTAAAATCCCTAAATTCCTTACAATAGCTCGTTGAGAAATGCTGTTCTTAAACTGTTCCACATTTTGCTTACAAATTGGTGACCCTCGCCCCATCCTTTCTTGCGAAAGACTGAGCATTTTTTTGGGAAGCTGTTTTTATACCCAATCATGGCACCCACCTGTTCCCTATTAGCCTGCACACCTGTGGGATGTTCCAAATAAGTGTTTGATGACCATTCCTCAACTTTATCAGTATTTATTTCCACCTTTCCCAACTTCTTTGGCACGTGTTGCTGGCATCAAATCCTAAAGTTAATGATTATTTGCACAAAAAAAAAAAAGTTTATCAGTTTGAACATCAAATATGTTGCCTTTGTAGCATATTCAACTGAATATGGGTTGAAAATGATTTGCAAATCATTGTATTCTGTTTATATTTACATCTAACACAATTTCCCAACTCATATGGAAACGGGGTTTGTATAAGGGAGAGCCCGGACACCCATCAAGTACATCTGTGTATTATTCAGGCAGACTTTAGCACCCATAAGGGGATACATCCACTAGAGACATACATATTAGATCGTCCAAAACTATCAATCAATCAATCAATGTTTACTTATATAGCCCTAAATCACTAGTGTCTCAAAGGGCTGCACAAACCACCACGACATCCTCGGTAGGCCCACATAAGGGCAAGGAAAACTCACACCCAGTGGGACATCGGTGACAATGATGACTATGAGAACCTTAGAGAGGAGGAAAGCAATGGATGTCGAGCGGGTCTAACATGATACTGTGAAAGTTCAATCCATAATGGATCCAACACAGTCGCGAGAGTCCAGTCCAAAGCGGATCCAACACAGCAGCGAGAGTCCCGTTCACAGCGGAGCCAGCAGGAAACCATCCCAAGCGGAGGCGGATCAGCAGCGCAGAGATGTCCCCAGCCGATACACAGGCAAGCAGTACATGGCCACCGGATCGGACCGGACCCCCTCCACAGGGGAGAGTGGGACATAGAAGAAAAAGAAAAGAAACAGCAGATCAACTGGTCTAAAAAAGAGGTCTATTTAAAGGCTAGAGTATACAAATGAGTTTTAAGGTGAGACTTAAATGCTTCTACTGAGGTGGCATCTCGAACTGTTACCGGGAGGGCATTCCAGAGTACTGGAGCCCGAACGGAAAACGCTCTATAGCCCGCAGACTTTTTTTGGGCTTTGGGAATCACTAACAAGCGGGAGTCCTTTGAACGCAGATTTCTTGCCGGGACATATGGTACAATACAATCGGCAAGATAGGATGGAGCTAGACCGTGTAGTATTTTATACGTAAGTAGTAAAACCTTAAAGTCACATCTTAAGTGCACAGGAAGCCAGTGCAGGTGAGCCAGTACAGGCGTAATGTGATCAAACTTTCTTGTTCTTGTCAAAAGTCTAGCAGCCGCATTTTGTACCAACTGTATTCTTTTAATGCTAGACATGGGGAGACCCGAAAATAATACGTTACAGTAGTCGAGGCGAGACGTAACAAACGCATGGATAATGATCTCAGCGTCTTTAGTGGACAGAATGGAGCGAATTTTAGCGATATTACGGAGATGAAAGAAGGCCGTTTTAGTAACGCTTTTAATGTGTGCCTCAAAGGAGAGAGTTGGGTCGAAGATAATACCCAGATTCTTTACCGTGTCGCCTTGTTTAATTGTTTGGTTGTCAAATGTTAGAGTTGTATTATTAAATAGAGTTCGGTGTCTAGCAGGACCGATAATCAGCATTTCCGTTTATGAGAACCAACAATGTCCTCACAAAGAAGGATTAAAAACTATTGAAATATTAGAGAGAGTTGGGTCGAAAACTAGAAAAAAACAAACCTTTTAATTAAATCTGTCTCATCTTCATCAACCAAGAAAAAATCCAGTCACTTTTCGTTTAACTTTATAAGAATATGCAGATATGCACATACAACCACACATTCAGTACATACACACCCATGTTTCAACATGATTCTGCAGTCTGTTTTTGCTCTCGAAGGTTGGAGGTTTCGATGGTGAAATCCGTCTGAGCAGCGCTGAGGCCTACAACCCACTGTCCAACAGCTGGATTATCTTGCCCCGCATGCAATGCCCAAGAAGCAACTTTGGCATTGAAGTTGTCGAGGATTGCCTGATCGTCTCTGGGGGTTACAATGGTAACTCCACAACCAGCCACGTTGAGTACTACGACCTAACATCTGGTTTGTGGTCTCCAGCAAGTGATATGAGGCTCTCGCGTAGCGGTTTGACTTGCTGTGTGATGACTGGACTCCACAACATGACCCAGTGTGCTATAGTTCGGAACAATTTACCATTGCTCTTCTTGGAAGATGAAGTGACAGCAATGGAAGAATGACTTCATATGCCAAGAGAGGTGTTTCAGAATAAACTGAAAGACAGCTACCAAGAGGGATAACTGAATAAAATAGCATCTTCAAAACTACAAAACACGCAGCTTCATTTCGTTACACAATTTTCTTATACATTTGAACAATGTTGATGGAATAAATATATCATCAAAGGGTCAATAAAGTAATGAAAACTGCTCTTTTTTTGGTACACCATTAAAACCTGTAACCACCGGGTCGTTCTCCCAGGAATGCAGACGGGTTTCGGACACAGCGTGCAGGTAGTAACAAATTATTTATTTATAAATAACTCAGATAAGAAAAACGTGCTCAAAGCACTTAAGGCAAAAAACTAATAAGAGCTAGCATGAGAGCTAGAAAGTAAAGAGGCCTAGCGTGGAAGCTAGCAGGTAGAGAGCAGGAAACAAACGTCCTCACTTGTTGTACAAAAAAACAAACTAGGAACCCAGACCGAGTGAGGCCAGGACAAGGACTAAATAGCACTCTGACCGGAGGCAGGTGAATGTAATTTGCCGTCATGGCAACTGAGACACACAAACTCAAAAACTATTATCCGGGCAGCGGATCATAACAAAAACCAACCACATTGTGAGATTTAGCCCAGAGGGATTAAAGAGTTGTGTGACAAACAGGCTTAAAAATGGATAGGGCGGACACAAAAACATGCCTACAGATGGAGCCTAAAGTCAAAACCAGGTTTATAAGAAGTAAACCTTCCAGAAGGCACCACACCTTCCTCCTGCTTAGAGATGATGCCATTTGGGTTCAAACCCCTCAAGCGCAGCAGTTCATCCGCTGCTATGCAAAACTCCAATTTTGCCTTTTTGAGTCACTCGACCAGTTCTGCAACTACAAACAGGAGAGTCTCTTTCCAAGGAAAAAAGAGAAGCGGCAGGTTAACTGATCTGAAACAGTCTATTTAAAAGCAAGATTAGTTTTAAGGTCTGCAATCAATCAATGTTTATTTATATAGCCCTAAATCACAAATGTCTCAAAGGACTGTACAAACCACTACGACTACGACATCCTCGGAAGAACCCACATAAGGGCAAGGAAAACTCACACCCAGTGGGACGCCAGGGACAATGATGACTATGAGAACCTTGGAGAGACCCCCCCCCCCCCTCCTGTAGGGGACCAAAAGCAATGGATGTCAAGCGGGTCTAACATGATACTGTGAAAGTTCAATCCATAGTGGCTCCAACACAGCCGCGAGAGTTCAGTTCAAAGCGGATCCAAGACAGCAGCGAGAGTCCCGTCCACAGGAAACCATCCCAAGCGGAGTCGGGTCAGCATCGCAGAGATGTCCCCAACCGATACACAGGCCAGCAGTCCATCCTGGGTCACGACGAGCGGTCCATCCTGGGTCCCGACTCTGAACAGCCAGTACTTCATCCATGGCCACCGGACCGGACCCCCTCCAAAAGGGAGGGAGGGACAGAGAAAAAGAAAAGAAGCGGCAGATCAACTGGTCTAAAAAGGAGGTCTATTTAAAGGCTAGAGTATACAGATGAGTTTTAAGGTGAGACTTAAATGCTTCTACTGAGGTAGCATCTCGAACTGTTACCGGGAGGGCATTCCAGAGTACTGGAGCCCGAACGGAAAACGCTCTATAGCCCGCAGACTTTTTTTGGGCTTTAGGAATCACTAATAAGCCAGAGTCCTTTGAACGCAGATTTCTTGCCGGGACATATGGTACAATACAATCGGCAAGATAGGCTGGAGCTAGACCGTGTAGTATTTTATACGTAAGTAGTAAAACCTTAAAGTCACATCTTAAGTGCACAGGAAGCCAGTGCAGGTGAGCCAGTACAGGCGTAATGTGATCAAACTTTCTTGTTCTTGTCAAAAGTCTAGCAGCCGCATTTTGTACCAACTGTAATTGTTTAATGAGATGGAGACTTGTCCAGGGTGTACCCCGCCTACCGCCCGAATGCAGCTGAGATAGGCTCCAGCGACCCCCTGCCACCCCAAAAGGGACAAGCGGTAGAAAATGGATGGGATGGATGGATGAGATTTTAGGTGGGACTCAAATGCTTCTACCAGCATCTCTAACTGTTGCTGGTAGGGCATTCCAGAGAGTTTATTAAAAACACTCTAAAGCCTGCAAAGTTTTCTTAAGCTTTTGGAACGACTAACAAGACGTTTTTCTTCGAACGTATATTTGTAAGTAATAAATTCTTAAAGTTGCATCCAAATTTATCGGGAGCCAGCTCAGGTGGGCCAGTACAGGCGTAATAAGATGGAACTTTCTTGTCCTAATCAAACATCTGACTGACACACGTTGTTGTTGTTGTTGATTATTCCCTGAGTTACTTCATACAATTGGTTTATTATCGAATTTCAATGTGGTGTACTTAAACAAATGCCTTAGTCTAGATCAGGGGTGCCCACACTTTTTCTGCAGGCAAGCTACTTTTCAATTGACCAACTCGAGGGGATCTACCTCATTTATATTTATTTATTTATGAAAGAGACATTTTTGTAAACAAGTTAAATGTGTTTAATGATAATACAAGCATGTGTAACACATATACATGTCTTTCTTTCACGAAGACAAGAATATAAGTTGGTGTATTACCTGATTCTGATGACTTGCATTGATTGGAATCAGACAGTAATGATGATAACGCCCACATTTTCAAATGGAGGAGAAAAAAAGTTGTCCTTTCCGTACAATACCACATGAAAGTGGTTGGTTTTTGGCATCTAATTCATCCAGCTTCCATACACTTTGCAAGAAAAACATTGGCGGCAAATTCCGTAGCTTGCTTGATTGACATTCACGGCACCCGAGGGTCTTGTGAGATGACGCTGGCTGCTGCCAGTTCATTATTATGAAAACATGACAGAGAGAAAGGCGAGAAACACTTTTTATTTCAACAGACTTTCGCGCCGTCCATTCCGTCAAAACTCTAAAGGCCGACTGCACATTTCCTATCTTCACAATAAAAGCCGTGCTTCATGCTGCCTGCGCTAACTAAATAAGAGTCTCGGAAAGCTGGCGTGCACAAGTGATGTGCACGCCAGCTTTCTGAGGGATCGCTTGTGCACGGCAGTTTTCCGAGACTCTGTATTTAGTTAGCGCAGGCAGCATGAAGCAGGGCTTTTATTGTGAAGATAGGAAATGTGCAGTCGGCCTTTAGAGTTTTGACGGAAAGTACGGCGCGAGAGTCTGTTGAAATAAAAAGTGTTTCTCGCCTTCCTCTCGGTCATATTTTAATAATAATGATCTTGCAGCAGCCAGCGTCATCTCACAAGACCCTCCGGTACCGTGAATGTCATTTAAGTGACGTCTTGGTGAAGATTGATGATCACTAATTTTTAGGTCTATTTTTTTTAAAAGCCTGGCTCGAGATCGACTGACACACCCCCCGCGGTCGACTGGTAGCTCGCGATCGACGTAATGGGCACCCCTGGTCTAGAGTATTGGGCGATAGGACCAATAATCAACATTTTTGTTTTCTTAGCGTTAAATGCAGTAAACTACAGGACATCCATTGTTTGATATCAATAGAACAAGCCTCCGGATGACTACAATAATGCATAATGGTCTGCTTTCAATAAATCAATTAAACATTATTTATATAACCCTTAATCACAGGTGTCTGCAAAAGCCACAACGACTCAACCCAATAGGCACAATGAGAAACCTTGGAGGGGACCGCAGATGTGGGGATCCTCCTGAGAAGTGGCTATGATCAATAATGTTAAAAGTCCAGTCCATAGTGGGTTCAGTCCAGCTTTAGGGTCAGCTTGCGTGTCATCAGCAAAACCAGGGATCCCCAAACTGCGGACCCCTGGTTTCCAGAATCCGGCCCGCCTGAAGTCCCAAGTTAAAAGAAAACATTTTTTTTTAATTATTATTACTTTTATTTTTAAAACTGTCCTTACTATTCCATTTTCCCTAGCCACTCAGGCAAATCATTTTGTCTAAAAATGCATTTTACAATCGATAACGTGACATGCAGCAAGTGCGCTCTTTCGGTCAAGTAGTGCACGAGGAATATATATATATATATATATATATATATATATATATATATATATCCATCCATTTTCTACCGCTTATTCCCTTTTGGGATGGCGGGGGGCGCTGGCGCCTATCTCAGCTACAATCGGGCGGAAGGCGGGGTACACCCTAGACAAGTCGCCACCTCATCGCAGGGCCAACACAGATAGACAGACAACATTCACACACTAGGGCCAATTTAGTGTTGCCAATCAACCTATCCCCAGGTGCATATATATATATATATATATATATATATATATATTTATATATATATATATATGTATATATATATGGATGTATGTATGTTTGTGTGTGTTTGTGTATATATGTGTGTGTTTGTATATATATATATATATATATGTATGTATGTATGTTTGTGTGTGTGTTTGTGTATATATGTGTGTGTGTTTGTATATATATGTGTGTTATGTGTGCGTGTATATATATATATATATATATATATACATGTGTGTATATATGTATGTATACATATAGATATATATAAAAAAAAAAATATATATATATATATATATATATATATATATTAGGGCTGTGAATCTTTGGGTGTCCCACGATTCGATTCAATATCGATTCTTGGGGTCACGATTCGATAATAGCCCAAACATAACCAAACTGTCAGTAGCACTTCTGACAGTGTAGAGACAAAGGAAATACAACACTTCTGTGTTTGGACACTACTTACTCTTGCTGCTTATTAGTGATCGTAATGATACAAAATGTGGATTGTGACGTTCATGCCTTGATCGTCAAAAGATGTTGTTGTTAATGTGACCTGTGACCTTCCTACCCAAATCTATGCTATTGATTATCCTTATATTACATGTTGTACTTTTGACTGGGTTGCGTCCGACCAGTCTTCCTCTCAGGGAATAAAACACTTGTCAATCCCAAGTTCTTTCGGATGACATATATGTTGAGTAAGAAGGCCCACCAAGCAATACTACCAAGTTTTACTAAAGCTTTAGGAGACCAGTCCTTACAAATCAGGTAACTACATCATCAAGAAGCGGTCTAAAAATCAAACAGAAAGTGTTGTCTTATTTTGTACGAAAACAGGCTCCTCACGCCCAGACAGAAATACGGTCTTTTTGTTCAAAACTGATAATGTCTGTGAGTGGGGGTGTAGTCAGCGCTGCTTGCAGGAGGAAAAGTCACCGCCGCTGTCCATGTAATTGAGGTCGAGCGCCATCGGGCAGGATGTGCTGACGGCGAGACACAGCTGGCAGGTGATTAGATTCCACAGGTGGTACGGGTTAACTTAATCATCAATTGTCTTTAACAGTAAGTGGCCAGGAGCAGAGGGGAAGAGAAGTTACGGACGCGACTAAAAAGTCAAGTTCTGGGAGAAGAAAACTGTTGATAAAACATATGATCATTAAAACTTTGTTAAAACCTGCAAACTTGGATCCTGTGAAGTGTCCGTCATTGGGACCGCTAGTAAGTGACTTCCAGTCTCCTCCACAAAAAAGGGAGTACATTTGTGACAGACCCTTGCTGTTGTGCGGGTTCCATTGACCACCAAAGAGGGACATGACGTCGAGCAGTTTGTGACTTGTGTTCATTTTTCCAAATAAACCTTAGTGCAGGTCGGGTCGCTTTTCCGCTCTTTCCTTCTCCACTGCTCGCTCTCCGGTCCGCTATTCAGTCGACCGCGTCTTTGTCTGCCTCTTGCTCTCCATCTCTCGCGCGCTGCATGTGCTGCGGGCTCTTCAACTACTTCTGCCCCGTTCTCTCCTCCTTCTCCCCTTTTTTACATCGAGAGGAGATATGTTAATCGTGTCCAGGTGTGCGATCCACACACCTGATCTCATTTGTGGCGTCGCTCCCGGCACGCCCCGCCTCGCCGTTCGCTCGCCATCCCCGCCTCTTCGCCGCCATCTTGGGCCGGGCTCCAGCGTGCCCTGCCTGTCTGTCGGACCTTCGGCTCCGCCTCTCCACAACATTATACTCCCAATAGACCTTCTGGCGCCTTCAAGGTGAAGAACAGAGTTTACTAGAGGATATAAGACACAAGCACGAGAATATACGCTACATAGGAAAATACAACCTGCTTTAAACATGATTATGGATTAAAAAGAACACTTAAAAATATGCAATTGTCATAACTGGGAACACATTTTCTGGGCTCACACACGCTGGAAAAATATGTATCTCCTTCTAATTTCAGGTGTGATTAATTAAGTGAGTCTAAATTCACAAGTTTTATTGTAGGTGACACTACAAATGTACAGAATAAACCACATTATGTTAGTACATCAGTTGAGGAAAATGAGTAAATTACATTAATAACATCCTGTAATGTGATTTTGATGCTTAGAGTGTCCGCCCTGAGATCGGTAGGTTGTGAGTTCAAACCCCGGCTGAGTCATACCAAAGACTATAAAAATGGGACCCATGACCTCCGTGCTTGGTACTCAGCATCAAGGGTTGGAATTGGGGGTTAAATCATCAAAATAATTCCCGGGCGCGGCACCTCTGCCGCTCACTGCTCCCTTCACCATCCCGGGGGGTGATCAAGAGGATGGGTCAAATGCAGAGGACAAATTTTACCACACCTAGTGTATGTGTGACAATCATTGGTACTTTAACTTTAACTGAACACCAAAAGGATATATATTAATCATCTCCCAATAGAACAGTAAAAACAAGTAAAATTAGCTAACTTCCATGAACTCCAAAATACCTTAAAATAAGTATATTCTCACTATTAACAAGTGCACTTTTCTTGGTAGAAAACAAAATGTAACCTTTTTGCTGTCACGCCTATGAATCTTGTTTTGTTTTTGTCATGTTTGGTCATGTTTTTTTGGACACTCAGTTCTGTTTTTGCACTTCCTGGTTTGTTTTCGTCTCCATGCCAACTCATTGATTTTCACCTTGCCCTCAAGTCACGCCCCTGTCTTCAGCCCTCACACCTGTTAGTAATGATCACAGTTATTATTTAAACCAGAGTTACCAGGTAGCAGTGTTAATTTTGTTGACGAAAAATTTGCGTCATAGTTATCGTCAACCACCTTTTTTTTACTGACTAAAACGAGACAATAACTAAATAAAAAATAATTTACGTGGACTTTGGACTTGTGAAAACACTCGATCACTATGGCAGGGCATCTGTCGCTTCATCCTGGACAATATTTATGACAAATTTGTGCTTTACTTTAAAGATGTGATTTTTGGTTTTACACTGTATGAACAAAAATTTGAAAAGGAATTCTACCTTTGCAACCTCATTATTTTATTAGCTAAGTTTTATATTCATAAATGTAAGTTTCTTAATACCCGTCCTATCTTTTGTGCCTTTAAAAAAGATCTGGAACTTTACATTAAAACACTCTCTACCTCTAACAACAAAAAAGCTGTGAAAACGATGATGCTGTGTTCCAAATTTAAGTTGTTTGATGCATTTTGTTTATTATTTATATATATATGTTTGTATTCTTTTTTTATTATTTTGAACTTACAACCCCCTGGCGCTGTTTTGTACTGTTTTCATTATGTTTTATAATGTTGTATATTGTTGTTCGTCTTACTGTTTGTAATTGTTGAAATTTATAAATAAACCCTTATAAAAAAATAAAAAATAAAAAAAAAAGACGAAGACGAGGTGTATTGACATATTCGTCAACGAATAAAAACGAGACCAAAATGTCTGCCAGAGACGAGATCCAATCGGAACTCATTTCGTTAAGAAAAGGCGGGAGGAGTTGGGAAGAGAACCAATCAGAGCGACGTGATAAGGAAGTTACGTAAACGTAGCTTGCGTTTGAGACTGACCCGGGAATGAGCTGCAGAAGACAACATGTCAGCACCGGGGAGGAAGAGGAGAGAGGACATATGGGGACATTTTATATTTGACGTCAGAGATAACAAGACGCAGTGTAAGAAATGCAGCTCGAAAAACACAACAAACTTGAAGCGACATTTACAGTCGAATCACCCCGAAATCCACACACAGGTAAGCATTTTCCACAACATACAAACTCACTCGACGTAATCCCGTTTATTACACGGTTTACTCGTGAAATACTAAATTTGAGACATGATTTTCATCAAAATACGACTTGTATCGGTGATTTTTCCGCTGTTTTGCTTTGACTTTCAGAAATTGAAGGGAAAGTTTACGTATTGTCCTTTAGTCCAGTGGTCCCCAAACACCGAATTTTTTTATAATTTTTTTTTTTTTTTAATGTATTTTTATTTTTTATTAAATCAACATAAAAACACACAATATACACTTACAATTAGTGCACCAACCACAAAAACCTCCCTTTTTCATGACAAAGAAGAAAAAAAAAAAAAAAAAAGGACCCCCCCCAGGCCGCGGGAAAAATTATTAAGCGTTGACCGGTCCACGGATAAAAAAAAAAAGGTTCGGGACCACTGCTTTAGTCGACTAGATCTACTGTAGTTTTCGTTCAATCAATCAATGTTTACTTATATAGCCCTAAATCACTAGTGTCTCAAAGGGCTGCACAAACCACTACGACATCCTCGGTAGGCCCACATAAGGGCAAGGAAAACTCACACCCAGTGGGACGTCGGTGACAATGATGACTATGAGAACCTTAGAGAGGAGGAAAGCAATGGATGTCGAGCGGGTCTAACATGATACTGTGAAAGTTCAATCCACAATGGATCCAACACAGTCGCGAGAGTCCAGTCCAAAGCGGATCCAACACAGCAGCGAGAGTCCCGTTCACAGAGGAGCCAGCAGGAAACCATCCCAAGCGGAGGCGGATCAGCAGCGCAGAGATGTCCCCAGCCGATACACAGGCAAGCAGTACATGGCCACCGGATTGGACCGGACCCCCTCCACAGGGGAGAGTGGGACATAGAAGAAAAATAAAAGAAACAGCAGATCAACTGGTCTAAAAAGGGAGTCTATTTAAAGGCTAGAGTATACAAATGAGTTTTAAGGTGAGACTTAAATGCTTCTACTGAGGTAGCATCTCGAACTGTTACCGGGAGGGCATTCCAGAGTACTGGAGCCCGAACGGAAAACGCTCTATAGCCCGCAGACTTTTTTTGGGCTTTGGGAATCACTAACAAGCCGGAGTCCTTTGAACGCAGATTTCTTGCCGGGACATATGGTACAATACAATTCGTTGACTATAATCTTATGATATTTCGTCAACTAAAACTAGACTAAAACTAAAACAATTTAAATAACTAAATTATGACTAAAACAAAGACATGCACCTGGGGATAGGTTGATTGGCAACACTAAATTGGCCCTAGTGTGTGAATGTTGTCTGTTTATCTGTGTTGGCCCTGCGATGAGGTGGCAACTTATCCAGGGTGTACCCCGCCTTCTGCCCGATTGTAGCTGAGATAGGCGCCAGCGACCCCAAAAGGGAATAAGCGGTAGAAAATGGATGGGATGGATGGATGACTAAAACTAAATTACATTTTAGTCGAAAGACTATGACTCAAACTAAATCAAATTTTGCTGTCAAAATTAACACTGCCAGGTAGTTGGCCTGGCAACTTCAATTTTCCCACATTTCCTGTACCTACACATCCCGTATTAACTGCTTCATGCCTTGCTGTTCATTTGTGTCCACGCCAAGTAAGTTTTGTATTCATGCCTCAGTGCAAGTATTTTCTTTTCATGTTTGTAGTTTGCAGCATTTATGCTAGTCTTGTTTTTTCATTAGCCAAGTTTGTTTCCCGCCCTCGTGCGCGCCTTTCTTTGCTTTGTGCCTTTGTAGTTTGTTTGTGTTAGTAGTATAATAAAATGTACTCACGTTCACGTCTGGCTCGTTCGTAATTCCTTCTGCGTCGAAGAAACAACCCTAGTCCAAGTCCTTGTGTGACATTTGCTCAGTATGTTGAAAAATATTATTAAATTCGTAAATGCTAGTGCCATTATCTTGACATAATGATATGCGCTTCACATGACATTTCTTAAAACCAGCAAACTTATACTAAAAAATATTGTTCTTAATGGAAAGGCAACAAGGGAACCGCTTGTTATTCTCTGAGTTTTCCAGCCGTTCAGACGAATCATATGGTCTAAAAATGCATTTTTCCATTGACAACATGACATCGTCACGCCAAGTGCGTGCTCTTTCAGTCAATTAGTGCGCATACCTGTATATACAGCCAGGCCAAATTTTTTAAAATTGTAATTCTGAGGAATTTATCCGAATGTGCATGAACTATTTCTGTTCAAAATTGTTTGAAATGTTAAATGTTTAAATATTAACTGTACTGTGCCAACTGTACAACTATATGAGTACATCTTTTCTATTGTTTCGTTGAAAATAAAACAGCAAAGTCCATTTGGCTGTCATCTCTTTTAATTATGAGACCCAATTGTGTCAAAATCATGATTTTTTTTTTCCATGCTTGAAATAAAAACGTATTACCGTATTTTTCGGAGTATAAATCGCTCCGGAGTATAAGCCGCACCTGCCAAAAATGCATGATAAAGGACAAAAATATATATAAGTCGCACTGGAGTATAAGTCGCATTTTTTGTGGAATTTTTTTTTATAAAACCCAACACCAAGCATAGACATTTGAAAGGCAATTTAAAATAAATAAAGAATAGTGAACAACAGGCTGAATAAGTGTACGTTATATGAGGCATAAATAATCAATCAATCAATCAATCAATGTTTACTTATATAGCCCTAAATCACTAGTGTCTCAAAGGGCTGCACAAACCACCACGACATCCTCGGTAGGCCCACATAAGGGCAAGGAAAACTCACACCCAGTGGGACATCGGTGACAATAATGACCCAGTGGGACGTCGGTGACAATGATGACTATGAGAACCTTGGAGAGGAGGAAAGCAATGGATGTCGAGCGGGTCTAACATGATACTGTGAAAGTTCAATCCACAATGGATCCAACACAGTCGCGAGAGTCCAGTCCAAAGCGGATCCAACACAGCAGCGAGAGTCCCGTTCACAGCGGAGCCAGCAGGAAACCATCCCAAGCGGAGGCGGATCAGCAGCGCAGAGATGTCCCCAGCCGATACACAGGCAAGCAGTACATGGCCACCGGATCGGACCGGACCCCCTCCACAGGGGAGAGTGGGACATAGAAGAAAAAGAAAAGAAACAGCAGATCAACTGGTCTAAAAAGGGAGTCTATTTAAAGGCTAGAGTATACAAATGAGTTTTAAGGTGAGACTTAAATGCTTCTACTGAGGTGGCATCTCGAACTGTTACCGGGAGGGCATTCCAGAGTACTGGAGCCCGAACGGAAAACGCTCTATAGCCCGCAGACTTTTTTTGGGCTTTGGGAATCACTAACAAGCCGGAGTCCTTTGAACGCAGATTTCTTGCCGGGACATATGGTACAATACAATCGGCAAGATAGGATGGAGCTAGACCGTGTAGTATTTTATACGTAAGTAGTAAAACCTTAAAGTCACATCTTAAGTGCACAGGAAGCCAGTGCAGGTGAGCCAGTACAGGCGTAATGTGATCAAACTTTCTTGTTCTTGTCAAAAGTCTAGCAGCCGCATTTTGTACCAACTGTAATCTTTTAATGCTAGACATGGGGAGACCCGAAAATAATACGTTACAGTAGTCGAGGCGAGACGTAACAAACGCATGGATAATGAAATAACCAACTGAGAAGGTGCCTGGTATGTTAACCTAACATATTATGGTAAGAGTCATTCAAATAACTATAACATATAGAACATGCTATATGTTTACCAAACAATCTGTCACTCCTAATCGCTAAATCCCATTAAATCTTATACGTCTAGTTTTACGCGAAAGAGCTAAATAATATTATTTGATATTTTACGGTAATGTGTTAATACTTTCACACATAAGTCGCCCCTGATTATAAGTCGCACCAAACTATGCAAAAAAACTGCGACTTATAGTCCGAAAAATACGGTACTTTAAAAAAGTAGTTTTACACTTGTGAGTGTTGATGACACAGCTTTGCAACAGTTGATATTCTAGTTTCAAGCATGTTTTACACAATATAGGTCATCAAATCTCAGCTACAAGCTCTAATATCTCACTGAGATCATTTAGGACCAAAACGCTTAAAACAAGTAAAAGTCTCTAACAGAAAATCTGCTTAGTGAGAAGAATTATCTTATCAGACAGAAAATAAACAAATATCACCCTTATTTGAGATATTTAAAGGCCTACTGAAACCCACTACTACCCACCACCCAGTCTGATAGTTTATATATCAATGATGAAATATTAACATTGCAACACATGCCAATATGGCCTTTTTAGTTTACTAAATTGCAATTTTAAATTTCCCGCGGAGTTTCTTGTTGAAAACATCGCGGAATGATGACGCGTGTTTGTAACGTCCCGGGTTGTAGCGGACCTATTAGCCCAGCACCACTTACAGCTAAAAGTCGTCTCTTTTCATCGCATAATTACACAGTAATTTGAACATCTGTGTTGCTGAATCTTTTGCAATTTGTTCAATTAATAATGGAGACGTCAAAAAAGAAAGCTGTTGGTGGAAAGCCGTGAATTGCAGCTGCCTTTAGCAACCGAAACACAGCCGGTGTTTCTCTGTTTGTTGTGAAGCTTTAACACAGAGCGGTCAAGCGAACATGTTTCTCTACGTCAACCGGCAAGATTTTGGATGGGAAAATTGTGATATTAAGTCGGCTCTTACCGGAGACTTCATTGGATTATGGGACCTCCTCCTGTAGCTGTCAAAAAGGCAGCTGTGATCTTGGCTCCTCGGCTTCTCTCAGAGACACTGGCGTTCACCGCAGCCAGCCGACTTTCAGGTATGACAGTATGACCGCTCGTCGGGACCCAGGATGGACCGCTCGCCTGTGTATCGGTTGGGGACATCTCTACGATGCTGATCCGACTCCGCTTGGGAGGGTTTCCTGTGGACGCGACTCTCGTTGCTGTCTTGGATCCGCTTTGAACTGAACTCTCGCGGCTGTGTTGGAGCCACTATGGATTGAACTTTTACAGTATCATGTTAGACCCGCTCGACATCAATTGCTTTCGCTCCCCTAGAGGGGGGGGGGGGGGGGGGGTTGCCCACATTTGAGGTCCTCTCCAAGGTTTTCATAGTCATCATTGTCACTAGCGTCCCACTGGGTGTGAATTCTCCTTGCCCACTGGGTGTGAGTTTTCCTTGCCCTTAAGTGGGTTCTTCCGAGGATGTCGTAGTGGTTTGTACAGTCCTTTGAGACATTTGTGATTTAGGGCAATATAAATAAACATTGATTGATTGATTTATTGATATAATCTCACTAAAATGCTATTAACACAATAAGCAGATAAGGGATTTTCCAGAATTATCCTAGTAAATGTGTCTAATTACATCTGAAACGCACCCACTGCCTGGAGCCGTCGCTTTTTCTTTTATTTAATTTTAATTTTTTTTAATTTTTAGTGCCTCACTCTAACTTTCCTCATCCACGAATATTTCATCCTCGCTCAAATTAATGGGGAAATCGTCGCTTTCTCGGTCCGAATAGCTCTTGCTGCTGGAGGCTATGATTATAAACAATGTGAGGATGTGAGGAGCTCCACAACCCGTGACGTCATGCGCACATCGTCTGCTACTTCCGGTAAAGGCAAGGCTTTTTTATTAGTGACCAAAAGTTGCGAACTTTATTATGGATGTTCTCTACTAAATCCTTTCAGCAAAAATATGGCGATATCGCGAAATGGTCAAGTATGACACATAGAATGGACCTGCTGTCCCCGTTTAAATAAGAAAATCTCATTTCAGTAGGCCTTTAATCTTAGTTAGATTTCAGTTTTTGCAGTGTATTTATAAACAAGTTCAAAACACGGCAACCTGCGAAATTTGTAACTTTAGAAAAACATTTAAAAAAATAAAAATAAATTTGCTTAAAATAGGCAGACTTGGCAGCACTGATTTTCAGTGTTTACAAGAATTGGAAAAGCGATACTCGGGTTTACGAGAATAAAAAGCGAACCTAGTGATGTTATCTTTAATTCTAAAGCGATCGCGCTTTGATGACGCCGATGATGTAGCCCCTGATGGCAAGATGGCTTTTGACACAGAATGATGTAATCGCAGGAGCGCCCTCCCCTTCCTCCCTCCCCTATGTTATTGTGACTCCTGCTTACACTTTAGGCTTCTGCCTAAAGTGTTAAGAAATGGCAACAAATTCAAGATGAGTTACGATGGTCAGTTTTCATACAAGTCTGGCTTTGTGTACAATGAACTACGCCTATCAGGAGAACTCACCGACGCCGTCA
Organism: Nerophis ophidion; assembly: GCF_033978795.1. Classification (NCBI taxonomy): domain Eukaryota; kingdom Metazoa; phylum Chordata; class Actinopteri; order Syngnathiformes; family Syngnathidae; genus Nerophis; species Nerophis ophidion. The sequence goes on from NC_084624.1 coordinate 49,925,110, forward strand.
TCATAGTGGAAAAAGTTGAATTTCACGTCCATAAGGTTATCCTTTACAATTGCAGCCCATACTTTGGGTGAGTATAGATTCCCTGCCGGCTTTTAAAGGCCTACTGAAACCCACTACTACCGATCACGCAGTCTGATAGTTTATATATCAATGATAAAATATTAACATTGCAACACATGCCAATACTGCCGGTTTAGTTTACTAAATTGCAATTTTAAATTTCGCGCTTAAGCTACCATGCTAACACGTCGCGGTTTGATGACGCGTGCGCGTGACGTCACGCATTGTAGAGGAAATTTTGGTCCAGCTCTGTCGTCTCTTTTCATCGCATAATTCTACAGTATTATGGACATCTGTGTTGCTGAATATTTTGCAATTTGTTCAATGAATAATGGAGACGTCAAAGAAGAAAGATGTAGGTGGGAAGCGGTGTATTGCGGCCGCCTTTAGCAACACAAACACAGCCAGTATTTCTTTGTTTACATTACTGAAAGATGAACATGTCAAACGGCAGGCTTCGGTGAGAAAATTGTGGAAATAAGTCGGCTCTTACCGTAGACATGAGCGGAGCTTGCGTCATTCCTCGTGCACCTGTCGAAGTGGCAGCTGCTGTCTTGCCTCCTCCGACCGGCTGCCCCCGAACGTGGGATGCTTCACCGTCGAGGAGGGGGAAAAAAAGCTCAGCCTGGCCCCAACGGCTTCCTTCGCTTTGCCTCGTCGAGAAACGTGGCTTCCCTCAGAGACACTGGCGGTCACCACACCTGTGGCCACACCCCTCCGACTTTCAGGTACCATATAATCTCACTAAAACACTAGTAACACAATAAGCAGATACAAGAATTATTACCCTAGTAAATGTGTCTAATAACATCTGAATCGCTCCCACTGCCCTCGCCTTTTTTTTTCTTTTTTCTAGCCCTTCACTCTAACTTTCCACATCCCCAAATCTTTCATCCTCGCTCAAATTAATTGGGAAATCGTCGCTTTCTCGATCCGAATCGCTCTCGCTGCTGGTGGCCATGATTATAAACAATATGAGGATGTGAGGCGCTCCACAACCGGTGATGTCACGCGCACATCGTCTGCTACTTCCGGTACAGGCAAGGCTTCTTTATTAGCGACCAAAAGTTGCAAACTTTACGTCGATGTCCTTTACTAAACCCTTTCAGCAAAAATATGGCAATATCGCGAAATGATCAAGTATGACACATAGAATGGACCTGCTATCCCCGTTTAAATAAGAAAATCAAATTTCAGTAGGCCTTTAATGATGTTGAACTCATGTTCTGTGTTTCTGTGTCCTGGTGTTCAGGGCCTTCTTTCTGCGGTGGTCAACCCCGGACCAGAAGGTCTATGTCATCCATGGCCTGAGCGCTCGCTTAATGCAGCTCTTCATTGATTTTGCATACACCGGCTCTGTGTCAGTGACAGAGGACAACGTACAAGACTTGTTGATAGCCGCTGATAAGTTCAGCGTGAGAGGCATTGTTCAAACCTGCTGCACGTTTCTAACAGAGCAGCTCTGCCCGGAGAACTGCATCGGCATCTGGCAGTTAACGAAGAACTGTTACGCCCCGGAGCTTCAGCTCCAGGCCTTTGAATATATGCTTTATCGCTTTGAGGAGGTCGCGACCACTGATGAGCTGCAGCAACTCTCTTTGCAGGACTTATGTGACATCCTCGACAGAGACGACCTGATCGTGAAAAAGGAAAACACCATTTATGAGGCCATCCTCCACTGGATTGCACACGCTCCAGGAGAGCGCAGCGGACACATTGCAGTGCTCTTGGAGAAAGTAAGCTAACTGTCTTTCTGAAACACTTATGCATCATTTATACTCTTATGAAGTCAAGAAGGACTCAGTGAGTCTGACGTGAAGTGTACCACCTTGGAGGAAAATGTACTTTAAAAAAAAAATGTTGACTATTATCCACAATCTTTACAAGCCACAAACACATATTTTCCTCTTCTCATCGTTCTGAATAGTAAAAATCTGCTAGCAGGAGGTGGCTAACAATAGAAAAGAATAGAGTTCTATTGCCATTATTACAGTGAACAGGTTCAAAGAACAACGGAATTTGAGCATATATTTTATATATATATATATATATATATATATATATATATGTTTGTATGTATGTGTGTGTGTATACACAAACATATATATATATACGTATGTGTATATATACATATTATATATATATATATGTATGTGTATATATACATATTATATATATGCGTATACATATAAATATATACATATATATGTGTATATATACATATATACATATATATATACACACACACTTATATAAGTGTGTGTGTATATATATATGTATATTTACACATATATATGTATGTATATATATATATATATATGTATATATGTATACATATATATCTAAATATACATTTATATATATTTATATATATGTATACACACATACACACACACACACACACATATAAATGTATACTCATACATATGTATATACTAGGGCTGCGAATCTTTGGGTGTCCCACGATTCGATTCAATATCGGTTCTTGGGGTCGAGATTCGATAATATATCAATTTTTTTTCGATACAATGCGATTCTCGATTCAAAAACGATATTTTTCCGATTCAAAAAAATTCTGTATTCCTTCAATACATAGGATTTCAGCAGGATCTACCCCAGTCTGCTGACATGCTAGCAAAGTACTAGAATTGAAAATAAAAAATTCTATAATTGTAAAGGACAATGTTTTATCAACTGATTGCAATAATGTAAATTTGTTTTAACTAGTAAACGAACCAAAAATATGACTTATTTTATCTTTGTGAAAACATTGGACACGGTGTGTTGTCAAGCTTATGAGATGCGATGCAAGTGTAAGCCACTCTGACACTATTGTCCTTTTTTTTTATTTTTATAAATGTCTAATGATAATGTCAATGAGGGATTTTTAATCACTGCTATGCTGAAATTATAGCTAATATTGATACTGTTGTTGATAATATTCATGTTTGTTTCACTACTTTTGGTTTGTTATGTGTCGTGTTTGTGTCTCCTCTCAATTGCTCTGTTTATTGCAGTTCTGAGTGTTGCTGGGTCGGGTTTGGTTTTGGAATTGGATTGCATTGTTATGGTATTGCTGTGTATTGGTTGTTGGATTGATTAAAAAAAATATATATATATAAAAATAATTATTTGAAAAAAATTGAATCGATTTTTTCCCGAAACCCCGAGTATATATATATACACATTCATATGTATATATATATATATATATATATATATATATATATATATATATATATATATATATATGTATATATATATATATGTATATATATATGTATGTATATGTATATATGTATATATATATGTATGTATATGTATATATGTATATATATGTATGTATATGTATATGTATGTATGTATATATATGTATGTATATGTATATATGTATATGTATATGTATGTATATATATGTATATATATATATATATATATATGTATATATATATATATATATATATATATATATATACACACACACATACATACATATACCTGTATATTAGGGGTGTGGGAAAAATTGATTTGAATAGGAATCCAATCGAATACCTTGTGCGATTCAGAATCGATTCTCTTTTTTATTTTTATTTTTTTTGTTGTAATTTTTTTTTTTTTAATCAATCCAACAATGCACTACACAGCAATACCATAACAATGCAATCCAATTCAAAAACCAAACCTGACCCAGCAACACTCAGAATTGCAATAAACAGAGCAATTGAGAGGAGACACAAACACGACACATAACAAACCAAAAGTAGTGAAACAAAAATGAATATTATCAACAACAGTATCAATATTAGTTATAATTTCAGCATAGCAGTGATTAAAAATCCCTCATTGACATTATCATTAGACATTTATAAAAAATAAAAAATAAAAGAACAATAGTGTCACCGTGGCTTACACTTGCATCGCATCTCATAAGCTTGACAACACACTGTGTCCAATGTTTTCACAAAGATAATGTAAGTCATATTTTTGGTTCATTTAATACTTAAAACAAATTTACATTATTGCAATCAGTTGATAAAACATTGTCCTTTACAATTATAAAAACATTTTTTTTAAATCTACTACTCTGCTAGCATGTCAGCAGACTGGGGTAGATCCTGCTGAAATCCTATGTATTGAATGAATACAGAATCGTTTTGAACGTTTTTAACTCCGAAAAAGACGTTGGGTTGAAGGTAAAGTAAAATACTTAATGTCTATTTAAGTCCTCCTTGTAGTAATGAAAAAACAAAACGCCGAACCCAAACTATCCCCTGGCAGAGAACCAAAAATGCTGTCCTCTCTCTCTGTGTAGTCATCCTTTTACTGGCGCCGTGCATCAGCTGCCAACCCAGTGGCGTCGCCAGACAGATTTCACTGGGGCACATGCCCCAGTGTTGAGCTGCAGTGCCCCAGTAAAAATTTCACCAATAAAAAAAAAAACGCTTCAGAGTTTTAAGTCTACATAACATAGACAACAGCGCACATACTACTTAGTATGGTGATTGATTGCTACTGTATTCACTCCACGTAACAATGAGCACATGGCTAATTAATATGGTAATTTATTCACGTGTGGATCGAGACTTCAGTTGAGAGAGAGAGAGAGTGGATGAGAATCACTGCATGAGGTAGGTAACGTTAGCCAACAACAATTTGTTAATTATATTATTTTGATTTTGATTTGACTCAAACTGTAACTCCTAGATGGATTTAAGAAAGTAATTCGCCCGCAGCAGAGAAGAAGCAGCGAGGAATGAGAGATGTAAGTGAAGTCCTAGCTAGCTAGGCAACATCATTGTCTTAAGTTGATGCTAAGTTAGCTAACGTTATTCCTTGTATCAAGACAAACATATTCATTTGCTGTACGAGCTGTCGGGGGAATTTCCAATGAACATGAAACATAATGTTGGTTATTGTCTGCTGGTTCTGCATCAATGATGATTTGGAGTAAGCATGTGTGAGTTGAGTGCTTCTCAAATGCTTTATCTTCAGGAAGAAAAACATTTTTCCATATCATCAAGTCGTGAGCCAAATTTTTAAATCATTCAAGTTTATTTCACAGAAAAATAGCACAGTAGACTTGTCTTGTTAATCGGTGCGACTTTGACTAAAATAATCTTGATTTGTCACCAGGAAAATGGCTACAGCTAAAGCATCTGGTTTTGTTTCCAGAAAAAATACTAACATTTCTGTATTTGTTACCAGAAAGATGGCTGAAAATATCGGGTTTTGTTGCCCCAATTAGATTTTGAAAAAAATATATTTCCATGTCTGTCCTGAGTCCTCCTCCAACTTGTTAGTCGGTTTGCCTTTTGCTAAAATACTCACTAATAGTCATAAGAAAAATGGCTAAAAATATCTGGTTTTGTTGCCACATTTTGATTTTTTTCTCCCTAAACTTTTTTCTTTTTCATGCACACGTCTGACTGTGACTCACTGAAAATGACACAATCCACTTTTATGTCACGACCCAGCAGTTGGGAACCACTGGTCAACTGTATAACAGTTACTGTAATATTTCCATGTCTGTCCAGAGTGATTGACCACTTTGCAAAAATGAAAAGGAGACGTTACAGTTTACTTCTCAGAAAATGATTCCCTGAGCAGACACACAACAGTTGTTCATTTATTCTACTACTGTGGCTTTATTGTTTTGTGTATATTTTATAGTTTTGTGTATCTCAAATAGGATTAGCCACATTGCCATAAATGGACATTAAATAATATAAAAGAACCCAGAGATGTAGGGGTGCTTTATTTTTTTGTTTTACTTTTATAGATGTTAAATTTGCAGATGATTACTGCAATAAATATTTCAAAAAGATTCATTGCTCTTCCTTTTTGCTTTTACCAGTAGCAGTTTAGAAGTCTGGAGTAAAAAAGTGCACAAGTAGGCCAAATGCATTAGTTAATTTCAGGTGGTTAATCAAATATCCATACAACATAATCTGATATGATTTCATAGCTTAAAGCACTATTTAGGTATTTTTTATGATAAATAAGTGCTAAAAATGTTTTTGCTTGCACGCTTTGCACGCTCACATGAATTATTTGTGCCCCAGGTGTGCCCCAGTACAGTATTAGGTCTAGTGACGCCCCTGTGCCAACCTAAATAATGTTTATTTCACTGAACAATTAAAAAATGTGAATATATGCAAAATTATAGGAAATTAAAATATTTATCATACGTGGTCAATGTGATTTCTGCTCCTGAACCGCAGCGCACAGACGTCACCTTTATCTTCACACAGGATTGTAAACTCTCATCTGAGGCGTGTGCGATGTTTGTTTTTGATAAAGTTCATGTTGGAGAACACCTGCTCAGATGCATATGTGGATCCAAAGATCGACAGGACTCCATACTGCATACTTTTTCATGCTCACATAAAAGTCGGGGATAACGCACGTTCCAAGTTTCGAACACAAGTTTGTCTGGTTTGGGGAGGTTTTTAATATCACACCATTTGTGAAACTGAGCAAGAACGGCCTTCTGGTGCGAAACATCTTCAAGGTCCGCCAAGGGCGTCACTAGACCTAATACTTTACTGGGGCACACCTGGGGCACAAAAATTTCATGTGAGCGTGCAAAGTGCGCAAGCAAAAACATTTTTAGCACTTATTTATCATAAAAAATACATAAATAGTGCTTTAAACTATGAAATCATATCAGATTATGTTGTATGGATCTTTGATTAACCACCGGAAATTAACTAATGCATTTGACCTACTTGTGCACTTTTTTACTCCAGACTTCTAAACTGCTACTGGTAAAAGCAAAAAGAAGGAGCAATGAATTTTATATTGCAGTAATCATCTGCAAATTTAACATCTACAAAAGTAAAACAAAAAATAAAGCACCCCTACATCTCTGGGTTCTTTTATATTATTTAATTTCCATGTATGGCAATGTGGCTAATCCTATTTCAGATACACAAAACTATAAATATACACAAAACAATAAAGCCACAGTAGTAGAATAAATGAACAACTGTTGTGTGTCTGTTCAGGGAATCATTTTCTGAGAAGAAAACTGTAACGTCTTGTGTTCATTTTTGCAAAGTGGTCAATCACTCTGGACAGACATGGAAATATTACAGTAACTGTTATACAGTTGACCAGTGGTTCCCAACAGCTGGGTCGTGACATAAAAGTGGATTGTGTGTCATTTTCAGTGAGTCGCAGTCAGATGTGTGCATGAAAAAAATAAAAGTTTAGGGAGAAAAAAATCAAATTGTGGCAACAAAACCAGATATTTTTAGCCATTTTTCTAGTGACTATTAGTGAGTATTTTAGCAAAAGGCAAACCGACTAACAAGTTGGAGGAGGATTCAGGACAGACATGGAAATATATTTTTTTTAAATCTAAATTGGGCAACAAAACCCGATATTTTCAGCCATCTTTCTGAAAACAAATACAGAAATGTTATTATTTTTTCTGGAAACAAAACCAGATGCTTTAGCTGTAGACATTTTTCTGGTGACAAATCAAGATTATTTTAGTCAAAGTCACACCGATTAACAAGACAAGTCTACTGTGCTATTTTTCTGTGAAATAAACTTGAATGATTTAAAAATTTGGCTCACGACTCGATGATATGGAAAAATGTTTTTCTTCCTGAAGATAAACCATTTGAGAAGCACTCAACTCACACATGCTTACTCCAAATCATCATTGATGCAGAACCAGCAGACAATAACCAACATTATGTTTCATGTTCATTGGAAATTCCCCCGACAGCTCGTACAGCAAATGAATGTTTGTCTTGATACAAGGAATAACGTTAGCTAACTTAGCATCAACTTAAGACAATGATGTTGCCTAGCTACCTAGGACTTCACTTACATCTCTCATTCCTCGCTGCTTCTTCCCTGCTGCGGGCGAATAACTTTCTTAAATCCATCTAGGAGTTACAGTTTGAGTCAAAGCAAAATAATCTAATTAACAAATTGTTGTTGGCTAACGTTACCTACCTCACGCAGTGATTCTCATCCTCTCTCTCTCTCTCAACTGAAGTCTCGATCCACACGTGAATAAATTACCATATTAATTAGCCATGTGCTCATTGTTACGTGGAGTGAATACAGTAGAAATCAATTACCATACTAAGTAGTATGTGCGCTGCTGTCTGTTATGTAGACTTAAAACTCTGAAGCGTTATTTTCTATTGGTGAAATTTTTACTGGGGCACGTGCCCCAGTGAAATCTGTCTGGCGACACCCCTGATACGTGGTCAATGAGATTTCTGCTCCTGAACCGCAGCGCACAGCGTGTCCACATCGGGGCTGTATAACGTCACCTTTATCTTCACACAGGATTGTAAACTCTCATCTGAGGCGTGTGAGATGTTTGTTTTTGATAAAGTTCAGGTTGGAGAACACCTGCTCACATGGTGTCACACGTTGAACTGGACACCAAATCTGTTATCTGTTTCTTTGTCAGTTAGTGGGAAGCCTGGCATTGCATGCTATTAACTAGTGTGTTGTACTCTGGTGTGTAACTTGACATTGCAACTCTGAGTGAGTCTTGCAGATGTGCATCAGTGAGGCGTGTTCTGTGTTTGTTCTCGATGAAGTTCATGTCAGAAAAGGCTGATTCACAAAGTTGAACCAAACAGGCTTGCAACCTTCATAGCTGCTGCGCATACAACACTGTACTTTTCTGTGTCAACAAGGCACCAAAAGTTTGGTTGGGCCTGGTGGGCTTTAAATTTGAATTTGTCAGGAAAGAAGAGGAAGGAATTTAAAAGGTAAAAATGTATATGTGTTTAAAAATCCTAAAATAATTTTTAAGGTTGTATTTTTTCTCTAAAATTGTCTTTCTGAAAGTTATAAGAAGCAAAGTAAAAAAATAAATTAATTTATTCAAACAAGTGAAGACGAAGTCTTTAAAATATTTTCTTGGATTTTCAAATTCTATTTGAGTTTTGTCTCTCTTAAAATTAAAAATGTCGAGCAAAGCGAGACCAGCTTGCTAGTAAATAAAAAAAAATAAAAAAATAGAGGCAGCTCACTGGTAAGTGCTGCTATTTGAGCTATTTTTAGAACAGGCCAGCGGGCTACTTATCTGGTCCTTACGGGCTACTTGGTGCCCGCGGGCACCGCGTGGGGGACCCCTGATCTAGAGATTTATGAATGAATGAATGATCTTTATTGTCATTGTGCATGTACAGGTACAGGTCCAACAAAATTTAGGTTGCTTCCCTGAGGTGCTTTGCATTTTAAAAAAAAGAAGAAACCACACAATATACAGAAACAACACAATACACACAATATGCAATATGGCTTAAGACCACTCTAAGAGGCAATGTAAAAGAACGAGACAATAAAAAGTATGAAGTGACTAGTAAAACTGACTAGAGAGGAGTAATGCTGATTCCCAGTGTGCTGAGGGCGTGGGAGTCAGTATTTCCTCCCTCCTATGCTGTGCAGGCTTTTTATTGTGGATTAAATATGTAAATAAATATGGTAAACATTGTCCAGTTGGCATGTAACCACTGATTGCACAGTCCCGGATCGTGATTGACTTGAAAAATGATACAAATAATAATACTGAATAATGACATATTTTTTTGACCAAAATCCTATGGGGACTGAGTGGAGACCTAAATGTATATTTTTATACATATATTGTATTGGTTTTTAAAATTAAAAAAAATATCAAAATAGGCCTTGCCTGCTTTGATTTTTCAGTGTGCGGCCCTCAGTGGAAAAAGTTTGGACACCCCTGCTTTAAGAGAAGAGTCTATTAGTTTGTTGAAAAAGTAGCAAGCACTTTATCAATCAATCAATCAATGTTTACTTATATAGCCCTAAATCACTAGTGTCTCAAAGGGCTGCACAAACCACCACGACCTCCTCGGTAGGCCCACATAAGGGCAAGGAAAACTCACACCCAGTGGGACATCGGTGACAATAATGACCCAGTGGGACGTCGGTGACAATGATGACTATGAGAACCTTAGAGAGGAGGAAAGCAATGGATGTCGAGCGGATCTAACATGATACTGTGAAAGTTCAATCCACAATGGATACAACACAGTCGCGAGAGTCCAGTCCAAAGCGGATCCAACACAGCAGCGAGAGTCCCGTTCACAGCGGAGCCAGCAGGAAACCATCCCAAGCGTAGGCGGACCAGCAGCGCAGAGATGTCCCCAGCCGATACACAGGCGAGCAGTACATGGCCACCGGATCGGACCGGACCCCCTCCACACGGGAGAGTGGGACATAGAAGAAAAAGAAAAGAAACGGCAGATCAACTGGTCTAAAAACGGAGTCTATTTAAAGGCTAGAGTATACAAATGAGTTTTAAGGTGAGACTTAAATGCTTCTACTGAGGTGGCATCGCGAACTGTTACCGGGAGGGCATTCCAGAGTACTGGAGCCCGAACGGAAAATGCTCTATAGCCCGCAGACTTTTTTTGGGCTTTGGGAATCACTAATAAGCCGGAGTCCTTTGAACGCAGATTTCTTGCCGGGACATATGGTACAATACAATCGGCAAGATAAGATGGAGCTAGACCATGTAGTATTTTATACGTAAGTAGTAAAACCTTAAAGTCACATCTTAAGTGCACAGGAAGTCAGTGCAGGTGAGCCAGTACAGGCGTAATGTGATCAAACTTTCTTGTTCTTGTCAAAAGTCTAGCAGCCGCATTTTGTACCAACCGTAATCTTTTAATGCTAGACATGGGGAGACCCGAAAATAATACGTTACAGTAGTCGAGGCGAGACGTAACAAACGCATGGATAATGATCTCAGCGTCTTTAGTGGACAGAATGGAGCGAATTTTAGCGATGTTACGGAGATGAAAGAAGGCCGTTTTAGTAACGCTTTTAATGTGTGCCTCAAAGGAGAGAGTTGGGTCGAAGATAATACCCAGATTCTTTACCGTGTCGCCTTGTTTAATTGTTTGGTTGTCAAATGTTAGAGTTGTATTATTAAATAGAGTTCGGTGTCTAGCAGGACCGATAATCAGCATTTCCGTTTTTTTGGCGTTGAGTTGCAAAAAGTTAGCGGACATCCATTGTTTAATTTCATTAAGACACGCCTCCAGCTGACTACAATCCGGCGTGTTGGTCAGCTTTAGGGGCATGTAGAGTTGGGTGTCATCAGCATAACAGTGAAAGCTAATACCGTATTTGCGTATGATGTCACCTGACATATACCCAACATTTGTGTCACAATTTCTTCTTGGAACTGTGTAGGTGCGTCTAGCTCTGACGAGTCAAGAGTTCATCGCCATCAACGTGTTGACCAATCACCTGGTGCTCAACTGCGGCAAATGCCTGGACATGGTTACGTTTGCCACCCGCGTGATTAACCACATGACAGCAAATTGTGTGTCGGGATATTGCAACATCATCGCCCGTCCTCGCCTCCCCTCTACCATCCTGATGGCGATCGGTGGTAGGAACGGGCGCAATCCAGCACACCGCATCGAAGCCTACGATGTGCACGCCAACTGTTGGGGCTACCTGGTCGACAGTATGGATCAGCCCCGTTCTTACTGCGGCGCCGCCTTTCTTAATGACTGCATATACTGCCTGGGTGGCTTTGATGGTGCGGAACATTACAACACCGTCAGCCGCTTTGACCTGAGCACACGCACCTGGCAGGAAGTGGCGCCCATGCACCATCGCCGCTGCTACTTGAGTGTCACTGTGCTAGATGGTTGCATCTACGCGATTGGAGGTCATGATGGACGAGTACGACTAAAGACTGCGGAGTACTACACACCTGAGACCAACCAGTGGACTCTTATTGCTAGTATGCACGAACTGAGGAGTGACGCCAGTTGCACGGCCCTCAAGAACAAGGTAGGTGGAGCTATGATATGTGTTTCTATTTTGCCAACCTACTTTAATCTGCCAGTAAAATTTCTTGGTTCCAGGTTTACATTTGCGGTGGTTTTAACGGAAATGAGTTCTTACAAACAGCAGAATATTACAGCCCAGAAACCAACGAGTGGACAATGATAACGCCAATGAGCAGCCGTCGCAGTGGCATTGGAGTCATCGGGTTTGCTGACCACATTTATGCAGTAAGTAACACAATTTGTTACCTCTAAAACACAGCTGCATCTCCCTTAGCTCGTTTTCCGCCGGGAGTGTCTGTATGCAGCCTCCCGTTGGCGGTGTGGTGGGCCAGGTCCTGGGACATACTTGCCAACCCTCCTGGATTTTCCGGGAGACTCTATAAATTCAGCGCCTCTCCCGAAAACCTCCCGGGACAATTTTTTTTTCCAAAAATCTCCCGCAATTTAGGCGGAACTGGAGGCCACGCTCCCTCCAGCTCCATGCAGACCTGAGTGAGAACGGCCTGTTTTCACGTCCGCTTTCCCACAATATAAGCAGCGTGTCTGCCCAATGACGTTATAACTGCAGACTGATCGAGGGCGAGTTCTTGGTTTCTTATGTGGGTTTATTGTTAGGCAGTTTCATTAACGTCCTCCCAGCGCGGTAACAACACACAACAACAGCAGTCACGTTTTCGTCTACCGTAAAGCAGTTTGTCTGCCGTAAACAGCAATGTTGTGACACACTTAAACAGGACAATACTGCAATCTACTATACATGCATATGGTTAGAAAAATAGTGACAGAGAATAGACCAAGGATGGACAATTCAACCCTTAACTCAACAATGAGTAGATGAGTTTTATGTGTGTGTATATGTGTAAATAAATTAACACTGAAATTCAAGTATTTATTTTTTATATATATATATATATATATATATATATATACACACACATATATATATATATAAACATATACATATATATATTAGGGGTGTTTGAAAAATCAATTTGAATACGAATCGAGTCGAATGCGTTGTACGATTCAGAATCGATTCTCATTTTTAAAAAATCGATTTAAAAAAACAAAACAATTTATTTTATTTTATTATTATTATTTTTTTATCAATCCAACAAAACAATACACAGCAATACCATAACAATGCAATCCAATTCCAAAACCAAGCCTGACCCAGCAACACTCAGAACTGCAATAAACAGAGCAATTGAGAGGAGACACAAACACGACACAAAACAAACCAAAAGTAGTGAAACAAAAATGAATATTATCAACAACAGTATCAATATTAGTTATAATTTCAGCATAGCAGTGATTAAAAATCCCTCATTGACATTATCATTAGACATTTCTAAAAATAATAAAAAAGAACAATAGTGTCACAGTGGCTTACACCCGATTGTAGCTGAGATAGGCGCCCCCCGCGACCCCAAAAGGGAATAAGTGGTAGAAAATGGATGGATGGATGGATGACTTACACTTTCATCGCATCTCATAAGCTTGACCAACACACTGTGTCCAATGTTTTCACAAAGATAAAATAAGTCATATTTTTGGTTTGTTTAATAGTTAAAAAAAAAAAGACATTTTGCAAACCGTTGATAAAACGTTGTCCTTTACAATTATATAAGCTTTAAAAAAAAAAAAAACTACTCTGCTAGCATGTCAGCAGACTGGGGTAGATCCTGCTGAAATCCCATCTATTGAATGAATACAGAATCGTTTTGAGTCGAAAAAATATCGTTTTTTAATCGAGAATCGAATCGAATCGAAAAAAATCGATATATTATCGAATCGTGACCCCAAGAATCGATATTGAATCGAATCGCGGGACACCCAAAGATTCACAGCCCTAATAAATATATATATATTTATATATATATATATATATATATATATATATATATATATATATATATATATATATATATATATATATATACACACACATACATATATATATATATATATATATATATATATATATATATATATATATATATATATATATATATATATATATATATATATACACACACATACATATATATATATATATATATATATATATATATATATATGTATATGTATGTGTGTGTATATATATATATATATATATATATATATATATATACATACATACACCTATACATATATAAATATATATATATATACAGTTGTGATCAAAATTATTCAATCCCCACACAATTTTGGTGTTTTAGCAAGTTGGACATTTATTCCGTATTTTGTTTATAGTCATATCAAATAAAGATGTGTCAAATAGACAAATGCAACGTAAATTGTAACATTGTATTTTACAAAATACCAAAAAAGGACATTTTTCTTAATATCTCATTGACAAAATGATTCAACCCCCTAGTTACATGCATCTTTAGTACTTAGTAGAACACCCTTTGGCAGTAATTACATCCTTCAAAGGTGATACATAACCGGACACAAGCTTCTTGCAACCATCTACAGGTATTTTAGCCCATTCCTCTTGGGCAAAGGTCTCCAGTTCATTCATATTCTTGGGCTTGCTTGCTGCAACTGCCTTCTTCAAGTCCCACCACAGCTTTTCTATAGGATTCAGGTCTGGCGACTGTGAAGGCCACTCCAGAGTCTTCCAGCCCTTCTTCTGCAACCACTCTGATGTTGATTTGGAGGTCTGCTTGGGATCGTTGTCCTGTTGGAAGGTCCAACGTCTCCCAAGCCTCAGCTTCGTTACTGACTTCATGACATTTGCAGCTAATATATCCTGCTAGGAAATAGAATTCATAATGCCTTGAACGCGCTGGAGATTCCCGGTACCTGAGGCAGAGAAACAGCCCCAGAGCATGATTGACCCCCCCACCATGCTTAACAGTAGGCAAGGTGTTCTTCTCTTTGTAAGCTTAATTTTTTTCTCCTCCAGACATAACGTTGATTCATAGGCCCAAAGAGTTCCAGGTGTGTCTCATCACTCCATAGAACAGTTTCCCAAAACCTTTGGGGTTTGTCCAGATGAATTTTGGCATACTGGGGTCTTTTTTTCTTGTGCCTGGTAGTCAGAAGTGGGGTGCCCCTGGGAGTTCTGGCATGGAAGCCTTCATCTCGTAGTGTGGGACGAAACCTGCGTTCCCCTGTCTGCAATGTCCTGTTGTAGTTCCTCAGCTGTTACCCGGGGGTTTTTCACCACTGTACGCTTCAAATAGCGGACAGCAGTTGCACACAGCATCCTCTTTCTACCAAGCCCAGGTAGTGTTTCCACTGTGCCTTTAGCTTTAAACTTGCGAATTATGCTCCCAACTGTGTCTCTTGGAATGTGTAATGTCTTTGCTATTTTCTTATATCAATATCCTTTCTTATGAAGATAAATTACCTCCTCTCTTGACTTCTTTGACTACTCCCTGGACTTCACCATGTTGCAAATACACCATTGACCATCTACAAGAAGCTGAGCGTCAGTCTTTTTCAATCAGTTTAATTGTTGCTCGTTATGGTTCTAATCACATCTACAGGTGTTTTCAACACCTGATTGAAAAGTCCTTATTCAAATTCTGTTCTTAAGAGTTATGATCTTCAAGGGGATGAATCATTTTGTCAATGAGATATTAAAAGAAATGACACTGTTTGGTATGTTACAAAATATAATGTTGTAATTCAAGTAGCATTTGTCTATTTATTGCATCTTTATTTGACATGACTACAAACAAATGTCCAACTTGCTAACAAAATTGTGCGGGGGTTAAATAATTTTGATCACAACTGTATATATATATATATATATACATATATATATATGTATATGTACATGTATATATATATATATGTATATGTGTATATAGATATATATAAAGTCGCGACTTTTCCAGGGTGTACCCTGCCCTCTGCCCGAGTGCAGTTGGGCTAGGCTCCAGCACCCCCGCGATCCCAAGAGGGACAAGCGGTAGAAATGGATGGATGGATATATATGTATGTAGACCGTGCCAAAGTTGAACTTAACCAAACACTCATAAGACTCTTTGATCAAGAGAATAATACAAAATCTAGTTTTTCCCACTAATTTAAGACTATACTACGCATTAGTGGCGGCTGCTGATCTTACATAAAATGTGGCTCAAGGCAGCAACTGCTTGTTGGGAACAGTAACTGCACAGCGAGTCACCAACTGCGATACATCCTCGAAATAGGCCAGAAAAAGATGCGCGATTTGTCGCAAACCAATCAAAATTCATGAAAGGAATTGGAAATGTCGGCATGAACAAAACTTGAAAAATATTGTGGTGGCAATGGTTTATATTTTGTCAATCAAAATCATGCAAAAGCCCAGAGTCCAGGGCAACCCAGTGCCCCAAATACGGGAAGACATGCTGAGATTCTGATGGGTAGGACAAAATCGAGTATCCAATGACTGTATAGGTTTTATACGGGCAGACATGCTGAGAGTCTGATGGGTAGGACAAAATCGAGTATCCAATGACTGTATAGGTTTTATACGGACAGACATGCTGAGAGTCTGACGGGTAGGACAAAATCGAGTATCCAATGACTGTATAGGTTTTATACGGGCAGACATGCTGAGAGTCTGACGGGTAGGACAAAATCGAGTATCCAATGACTGTCTAGTTTTGCTGCAGTGGAACAAACCCACCCGAGCAATCGGATTCGACGAAACCTCATCAAGCTGGATGCAATCTTACTTGGAGGGGAGGAAACAGGTGGTAGAGGTGAACGGCACCATGTCCCCTCCCCTCTCA
This sequence comes from Nerophis ophidion, assembly GCF_033978795.1. Lineage (NCBI taxonomy): Eukaryota > Metazoa > Chordata > Actinopteri > Syngnathiformes > Syngnathidae > Nerophis > Nerophis ophidion. The sequence continues at coordinate 49,941,725 of NC_084624.1, forward strand.
GTAAGCTGCGGAGTCCCCCAAGGCAGTATACTAGGACCTTTACTGTTCCTAATATACGTGAATGACATGCCATCAGCATGCCACTGTGAATTGTTCCTGTTTGCGGATGACTCGGCCCTGCTGGTATCGGGCAAGGACAAGTCACAGCTGGAACAAATCCTCAGCTCTGAACTCCTCAATATTTTGCACCTGGCTCGCTGACAACAAGCTATCCATACACTTAGGTAAAACGGAATCCATCCTATTTGGGTCCCATATCAAACTTAAGAAGGTCAGTGACTTCACTATAAAAGTGGGTGACATTGTTATCACCAGGAAAGATGAGATCACCTACCTAGGTTCCATTCTAGAGGCTAATCTTTCCTCTGATAAAATGGCAACCAAGGTGATCAAAAAGGTCAACCAAAGAACGAGATTCCTCTACAGAATCTCCTCTCTGGTCAACAAAAGCACCTTGAGGATTCTAGCCGGAACTCTCATTCAACCCTTCTTCGATTATGCTTGCACCTGGTACCCCAGCACCTCCAAAACCCTCAAATCTAGACTCCAAACATCCCAGAATAAGCTAATCCGGTTACTTTTAGACCTCCACCCCAGATCACACCTCAATCCAACCCACTTCTCCAAAGTGGGCTGGCTCAGGGTGGAGGACAGAGTAAAACAACTTGCACTGAGCCTAGTCTATAAAATCCGCTACACCTCCTTGATACCGAAGTCCATGTCAAATTACTTCCTTAACGTAAATGACCGCCATAACCACAACACCAGGGGGAGCTCCACAAACCACGTTAAACCCAGATTTCGATCTAACAAAGGTCTTAACTCATTCTCTTTCTATGCCACATCAATGTGGAATGCACTCCCAACAGGTATAAAAGTAAGTGCATCTCTATATTCCTTCAAAACCGCTCTAAAACAACACCTCCAGGCAACTTCAACACTTTACTAATACCCTCCTCCATTCACATCCCATCTCCCCGGATTATAAACAACTCAAATGTACTTCTAATGCATATACTTGTTCTTATGCTATCTGAACTCACTATGTTCTCTGCTGGCTGTACATATCCTACTACCTTGAAGGTAGAAAAGCGCTATACAAGTACAACCCATTTATTTATTTATTTACTAAATAAGACCTACACTGTTTCAATGTCCACATTTCTCTGTTGATGCAATTGTTGATGACTGAAGTTCTGATATCAACCAAAGCTCCTCATCCCACCCCCCGGATTGTAAATAATGTAAATAATTCAATGTACATACTATGATGATTAACTTGTGTGATGACTGTATTATGTTGATAGTATATATTTGTACCATGAATTTGATTAACGTGGACCCCGACTTAAACAAGTTGAAAAACTTATTCGGGTGTTACCATTTAGTGGTCAATTGTACGGAATATGTACTGTACTGTGCAATCTAATAAAAGTATCAATCAATCAATCAAAAACACCCTTTGCTGCCCCATTTAACGCTTTGGACGATGAGCATCAACACTAATGCTCCGCGACATTATAGGAATGAACAAAGTTGCATGAGTGACCTGTGATAAGTAGCTGATTCTGAACAAAAGTTGAACGTTCACAGTCCACATTGACCACTTATTTTTGGACATTTTTAGGGGAGCTGAGCTTTCTTTGGAGTCTCAAAGCAATCCCCACTCCTATGCAGTGTTTTGCTACGAATGGTAGCAAGACACCATGATTGTGTTAAGAATCTCGTTACATGTTCTCAGTTCTGTATTTGCTCCTCAAGGTTGGAGGTTATGATGGCGACATACGTCTGGCCAGCGCAGAGGCTTATAACCCCCAGACTAACAACTGGATAATATTACCACCCATGGAGTGCCCAAGAAGCAACTTTGGCATTGAAGTAGTTGAGGATCGTCTTATTGTTGCTGGTGGTTACAATGGCGTCTCCCCAACCAAGCTGGTAGAGTACTATGACCTAACAACCGGTCTTTGGTCTCCAGCCAGTGACATGGGGGTCTCCAGAAGTGGCTTGACATGCTGTGTGATGTCTGGACTTGGCAACATCACACAATATGCCATGCTTCGAAACGATCTACCTTTGCTACTATTGGACGACAATACGCAGGATACGTCGGATTGGTCCGACCACGCTATAAACTCTGAAATGAACTGAAAAGCATCTGCGCCTATGCAAAAAAAGAAGAGTGAAGAACGGAAAACTTTCACAAAATTGTATTTTATTCAATGGCGTTCTTATGTATGCACAATAACAAACATTCGAATATCCCATTCATGGATCAATAAAGTCTAATGTTTTTAGCTTTTTTTGCCTTTTATTTGCTAAAGTGCATTTTCTTAATAGTTTTGTTTTTGAAATGCTCTGTGACATTGTGTGGACTATATGCTTAATTATACACAAGCTTTTATTTTGACTTGCATATACACCAAAGAGCCTGGTAGCCACATTGGAAATCGGTTCTTCAGTCGCATCTCCGCCTCGAGCTGCATTTTTCTACTTGTAAGCTTTGTGTTCTTTGCGTCTTCGAAAGCATGGACTATGTCATCATTTATTGATGTGCATTTGTTGTCTTTAGTTTCGCTCCAGTTCATACTGGATTTGACAGTGCACTCTATTAAAGCACTTGGAGCTTGGATGCGACTTCCTGACTCCTGTAATAATTTGCCTTGCTGTTGACTTGTGTGCACTCACACACAAACACACTTGATCAGGACTTGTGAGGACCACCCTTTCTGCAGGTTGTGAAAAATTAGGTAAAATGGCAAGATGGCGCTGCTGTAGTGGCTGCTGTAGGCAGGAGCTCTGTGCTCTTGTGTCATCCTTTTGTGTTTCCCTCTTGTTTTCATGTGTTATTATATTTTTTTGCCTTTTGGTCCGGGACCCTTTGGGACTGTGTGACAAGGGGTGCCACTTTTGTGACCTCTGTGGTGCTTTTTTTTTGTGGACTTGGATCTGCCTCCCGGGAGCCTTTTGGCCATGGAGACCAGCTGCTGGGTCACTGCCACACCGGAGTCCGTTTGGAGGGACTGGAGGAGATGCGGATGAGGGGACAGGGCTGCGGAGCTAGCACTGAGCGCTGGGACTGAGAGGCTTCGCGGTGTTTTGGCTGGGTGAGCAGGTGTCGGACTTATCAGTCACCTTGGACGTATCCTCGCTCATCCATGCGGACTGGACACTGGCCGAGAGTGGAGTCAGCTGTCTTGGTTGCCTTGTTGGGTCTGCTTCTGTCTCTGGCCATGCTCCCTCCACCCCAGCGTACGATGGCGTGGAACACCGCAGAGGCCACCACAGTGGATATGTTTCTTTTACTTTTTATTCCTAGCTGTATGTAGAAGTGTCTGGTTTTATCTGCTGCTTTAATGTCTTTAATGTCCTCTGTGTTCTTTGATGTTTGATGTTTCCCTCTTACACACATGGAAGAGGGATGTGTACTATGGCTATGAGTTGTCGTTTTTTTTGTTTTTTTTTCCCTTGGCCTCAGTCTGCACCCCCTCTCCAAGGCCCAGGCTAAGACCGATTTTTTTTATTTCATTTTAATCTTCTATTCCCCCCCCCCCCCCCGTTTACCTGTATTTTATCTTTTTTTGTAAGGGGCGCTGGAAGCCGGCAGACCCGTCAGCGATCCTGTTCTGTCCCCCTGTAATGTTTGTCTGATCTTGAATGGGATTGTGCTGAAAATTGTAATTTTCCTGAAGGAACTCTCCTGACGGAATGAATAATCTAACAGCCCAGTTAGCTCACACTTCTTTAAATCTCATGTGCTGATCATTCTTACTGGGGACCCTGGGGAAAAAAGAGTTAATGGGGTTCATGAGGACCAAATTTGAATAATTTTGCATAATTCACACAAACTTGTTCGTGACTACTGAGGACCATTTAAAGGCCTACTGAAACCCACTACTACCGACAACACAGTCTGATAGTTTATACATCAATGATGAAATATTAACATTGCAACACATGCCAATACGGCCGGTTTAGTTTACTAAATTGCGATTTTAAATTTCCCGCGGAGTTTCTTGTTGAAAACGTCGCGGAATGATGACGCGTGCGCGTAACGTGTACTGTAGAGGACATATTAGCGCAACACCTCTAGCGGCTAAAAGTTGTCTCTTTTCATCGCGCAATTACACAGTGTTCTGGACATCTGTGTTGCTGAATCTTTTGCAATTTGTTCAATTAACCTTCGTCTTGTGTTAGGGTCGGCACCGACGCGTTTTAGTTTTTAAATGCATAAAAACACCACATACATTTATTTTTTTGCATCAAAGCTTTTTGACTTTGTCAGGAACCTCTTTGTCAACAAAATAAAACATTTTAATTTTTTTCACTAAATTATAAAATGCTCTGGTAGAAATTATGCCCTTGGTGTTGTTAGGGTTGGTTTCGACCCAGTTATAAAAATAAGATGATAAAGCAATGATAAGAGCCAAAACTGAACACACTGACAGCCAGCTCCTCTCCCAATCATGTGAGCTTTAGTGGATTCTCATTTTACCTTGTTATCCTGTACAAAAACAAACAAAAGACGGACACTAAGAGTGTCACTTTTTGACACTCTGATTTTGTTTTTTATTAGTTTTGGAACTAGTAATCTATTTCTCTTGGTTCCATTTGCTTGATTGGTTGTTGTTTGTTTGATGTTGGATTTCTGTTGCTGAAAAAAATACTTTTTAGCCTTTTTCTTGAAGTAAATATATATGGGTCGAAATTGACCCGTAACACCATATATGTTACTATAGTTAAAATTCTTAAAATGAAAAAATAAATAAAACACATTTATTTAAGAGATCTGTTCTAATACCCCTTAGTAATAGTTAGGAAACACAACAACCTTTTTTTATGTATATGATTCTTTTGAGGTTCGTTTTACCATTTTTAAAAATTGAAATCGAGGGGTATACTGACAAAAAAAGGCCCAATGGCCCAAACCAAAAATATTAAAACCAATATTTTCAAGGATAAGGAAGCCTAACGAGGTAACCAAGAGATGAGAAACAAATTGGATGATAGATAATTGTTTTTAGTGTATTTTACAGCTGATTTAAGACATGGGTCAAAACCGACCCGTTAACATAAGAGATGGTAACAGAAAGCTAACACAAGAGGAAGGTTAATAGTGGAGAGGTCACAGTAGAAAGATGGAGCTGGGAAGCTATAGCCTTTAGCCACACAAACACACGGTGATTCCTTGTTTAAAATTCCCAGAGGTGAAGCTTTACTATGGATCAGAGCATTCAAGCGAACATGGATCCCAACCACTTCTCAACCGGCAGGTTTCGGTTAGAAAATTGCGGTAAAAAGTCGCCTCTTATCGGAGATCAGCTGAGCTTGCGTTGTCCATGCAGCGGCCGTCGACTTCCCTCAGAGACTGGCGTCAAGACACCCGTGGACACACCCTTCCGACTATCAGGTACTATTTAATCTCACTAAAACACTAGCAACACAATAGAAAGATAAGGGATTTCCCAGAATTATCCTAGCAAATGTGTCTAAAAACATCTGAATCCGTCCCAATGCAATTGCCTATTTTGTTTATAACTTTATTATTTTATTCTATTTTTTTCTAGTCCTTCGCTATCAATATCATCATCCACGAATCTTTCACCCTCGCACAAATTAATGGGGAAATCGTCGCTTTCTAGGTCCGAATAGCTCTTGCTGCTGGAGGCTCACATTAAAAACAATGTGAGGACTTGAGGAGCCCTCACACTTGTGATGTCATCGTCTGCGACTTCCGGTACAGGCAGGGCTTTTTTATCAGCACCAAAAGTTGCGAACTTTATCGTGGATGTTCTCTACTAAATCCTTTCAGCAAAAATATGGCAATATCGCGAAATGATCAAGTATAACAAATAGAATGGACCTGCTATCCCCGTTTGAATAAGAAAATCTCATTTCAGTAGGCCCTTAAAAAAAGCAGCGAGTGCAGTACCAGCTACAGCCTGATGAGGGGGCCGCTGTGCAAATGTCTCACACCCAAACTAACCAGTAAACACGTTTTACGGGCCAAAGCTTAAAAATCACTTAGGCATCATCAGAATGGATCTGACTATCATTTAAAAAGGTTTCCCTTTTGGGGGACCTGTATTTGTGTCCCCATACCGTCAGAGGTCCCCTAAAGGTGACTGTGTAAGCCAGGGGTGTCCAAACTTTTTCCACTGAGGGCCGCATATGGAAAAATTAAAACAAGCTGGGGCCATTTTGATATTTTTTATTTTCAAACCATAACACAATATATGGATTTTGTTGTTGTTTTTTTACTTTTAGGGCTTCCGGGGACCATAAAGGGTCTCGGTCATTATGCCTTTTTTGTCAAAGACAACTTGGTTTTTTCATAGTAAAACTGAAATATGCAGTTTTTAGTGATTAGAGCCATAAAAGAACAATAATGCAGGACACCATTGATTTTAATGTATTATTAAATTTGGTTAATCACAGTGTAAAGACAAATAAAATCCCATTAAATATAATTGGGATCCAAAAGGTGTCCCACTCAAATTGACATATTTGTGTTAGTTTGTTTCTTTTTACTTTCAACATTTAAGTCACAAGATCAACTTCAGATATGTCTGTCGATTTTACGTCCATCCATCCATTTTCTACCGCTTATTCGCTTTTGGGGTCGCGGGGGGCACTGTCGCCTATCTCAGCTACAATCGGGCGGAAGGCGGGGTACACCCCGGACAAGTCGCCACCTCATCGCAGGGCCATCGATTTTACGTTTGAACTATTATTTTGGTTTGTTTTAAAGAAAACTTAGATGTTTTTATATGGGCAACCACACAATATATGCGATATTTTTTCCACATAAAACATTTTAAAGGGACATTTTTGAAATAATTGGAGCCTTATTTTTTGGGGGGTCTTTTTTTTTCAAGCAATGGCAAAAACAGAAAAATGAAGACAAAAGAAAAAATAATTAAACAGCCTGCAAGGCAGCTTGGGGTCAACATTGCAACTTTTTCTTGTTAGATTTCACATCATTCCACTTTTTGAAAATGTTTTTAAAAATTTTTGCAATATCAGTTCCAGATCGTGTGGCGGGCCGGTTAGCAATTAGCTGCGGGCTGCAAATGGCCCCTGGGCCACACCTTGGACACCCCTGGTGTAAACAGAGCGATGTCCCCATTAAGTCGGCATTGCCAGAACACACACATACACACACACACACACACACACACACAATGGGAACAGCACAGCAGGGCTTTACTGCACTTAGGTAGAAAAGCGCTATACAAGTACAACCCATTTATCATTTATATTTTATTGTCACTGATCGAAAATATACGTAACAAATGTGAAAGATAAAATCCAAAGTGGTAATAAAGATGTAATTTAGATCAGTGAAGGTTGTATCGAGCCTCTTACTCAATCAATCAATCAATCAATGTTTATTTATATAGCCCTAAATCACAAATGTTTCAAAGGACTGCACAAACCATTACGACTACAACATCCTCGGAAGAACCCACAAAAGGGCAAGGAAAACTCACACCCAGTGGGCAGGGAGAATTCACATCCAGTGGGGCGCCAGTGACAATGCTGACTATGAAAAACCTTGGAGAGGACCTCGGAAGTCTTACCCAAAGTAGAAAACCACAAGAAGGTTAACTGACTATAGAATGTCAAGATAAATAGCACATCAAAAATTCAATCCGAAACTGAAGTTTTTCAAAAATCAAGAATCAGCTGTTTATCAGTCCCCTTTTAGGTATTCAGTCGTCCCTTACCAACTGAAAGTTGACTTAACACTTCCAGAGAGTGCTCTTTATACAATATCTTCAGTCAGGGCCACAAGATCTCGCCACCATACCATCCAAAACTTGACCAAACTATACATCTGTCCATTTTTCTACCACTTGTCCCTTTCGGGGTCTCAGGGTATGCTTGAGCCTGTCTCAGCTGCATTCGGGCGGTAGGCGGGGTACACCCTGGACAAGTCTCTACCTCATCGCGGGGGCCAACACAGATAGACAGACAACATTCACTTACATTCACACACTAGGGCCAATTTAGCGTTGCCAATCAACCCATCCATCCATTTTCTACCGCTTATTCCCTTTGGGGTCGCGGGGGATGCTATAGTCTATCTCAGCTGCATTCGGGCGGTAGGCGGTGTACAACCTGGACAAGTCTCCACCTCATCGCGGGGCCAACACAGATAGACAGACAGCATTCACACACTAGGGCCAATTTAGCGTTGCCAATCAACCCATCCATCCATTTTCTACCACTTATTCCCTTTGGGATCACCGGGGATGCTAGAGTCTATCTCAACTGCATTCGGGTGGTAGGCGGTATACACCCCGGACAAGTTTCCACCTCATCACAGGGCCAACACAGATAGACAGACAACATTCACACACTAGGGCCAATTTAGCGTTGCCAATCAACCCATCCATCCATTTTCTACCGCTTATTCCCTTTGGGGTCACCGGGGATGCTGGAGTCTATCTCAACTGCATTCGTGTGGTAGGCGGTATACACCCCGGACAAGTCTCCACCTCATCACAGGGCCAACACAGATAGACAGACAGCATTCACACACTAGGGCCAATTTAGCGTTGCCAATCAACCCATCCATCCATTTTTTACCGCTTATTCCCTTTGGGGTCGCGGGGGATGCTATAGTCTATCTCAGCTGCATTCGGGCGGTAGGCGGTGTACAACCTGGACAAGTCTCCACCTCATCGCGGGGCCAACACAGATAGACAGACAGCATTCACACACTAGGGCCAATTTAGCGTTGCCAATCAACCCATCCATCCATTTTCTACCGCTTATTCCCTTTGGGGTCGCGGGGGATGCTATAGTCTATCTCAGCTGCATTCGGGCGGTAGGCGGTGTACAACCTGGACAAGTCTCCACCTCATCGCGGGGCCAACACAGATAGACAGACAACATTCACACACTAGGGCCAATTTAGCGTTGCCAATCAACCCATCCATCCATTTACTACCGCTTATTCCCTTTGGGGTCGCGGGGGATGCTGCATTCGGGTGGTAGGCGGTATACACCCCGGACAAGTTTCCACCTCATCACAGGGCCAACACAGATAGACAGACAGCATTCACACACTAGGGCCAATTTAGCGTTGCCAATCAACCCATCCATCCATTTTTTACCGCTTATTCCCTTTGGGGTCACAGGGGATGCTGGAGTCTATCTCAACTGCATTCGGGTGGTAGGCGGTATACACCCCGGACAAGTTTCCACCTCATCACAGGGCCAACACAGATAGACAGACAGCATTCACACACTAGGGCCAATTTAGCGTTGCCAATCAACCCATCCATCCATTTTTTACCGCTTATTCCCTTTGGGGTCGCGGGGGATGCTATAGTCTATCTCAGCTGCATTCGGGCGGTAGGCGGTGTACAACCCGGACAAGTCTCCACCTCATCGCGGGGCCAACACAGATAGACAGACAGCATTCACACACTAGGGCCAATTTAGCGTTGCCAATCAACCCATCCATCCATTTTCTACCGCTTATTCCCTTTGGGATCACCGGGGATGCTGGAGTCTATCTCAACTGCATTCGGGTGGTAGGCGGGGTACACCCCGGACAAGTTTCCACCTCATCACAGGGCCAACAAAGATAGACAGACAACATTCACACACTAGGGCCAATTTAGCGTTGCCAATCAACCCATCCATCCATTTTTTACCGCTTATTCCCTTTGGGGTCACAGGGGATGCTGGAGTCTATCTCAGCTGCATTCGGGTGGTAGGCGGTATACACCCTGGACAAGTCTCCACCTCATCACAGGGCCAACACAGATAGACAGACAACATTCACACACTAGGGCCCATTTAGCGTTGCCAATCAACCTCTACCATGAACTGATTAATGTGGACCCAGGCCTAAACAAGTGGAAACACTTATTTGGGTTTTACCATTTAGTGGTCAATTGTACGGAATATGTACTGTACTGTGCAATCTACTAATAAAAGTTTCAATCAATCAAAACCTATCCCCAGGTGCATGTCTTTGGAGGTGGGCGGAGGCCGGAGTACCCGGAATCAACCCACGCAGTCACGGGGAAAACAAGCAACTCCCGGCAGAAAGATCCCGAGCCTAGGATCGAACCCAGGACCTTGGTATTGTGAGGTACCCCTGTTCCAACGTGGTGCCTTGACCAAACTAGCCAAAGTCAAAGTCCACTTCCCATTTAAACATGCATGTTTTAAGGTGGATCCAGTTCTGTTTAAATCGGAAGCGTTATCCCAACACAACGTGCAAGCTGCACTGTTTTAAGTATCTACATTTCCAGAAATCAGCTGTTTTCAAATTTTGGTATGCAAAGACTGAACTCAGTGATGTTTTCTTTAAATTTAAAGAGGCGGCGCTTTGATGATGTCGATGATGGAGTTGCTGATGACGACGACGGTTTTTGACACAGAAGGTCGCCATGATGTTATCGCCGAATCCTGCGTCGGCCGACTTTCGTTGACACGTCAACAGGAGCCAAAATAATTAAGAAATGGCAAACATTCAAAATGAGTTACAATGGTAAAGCTGCATACAAGTCTGGTTCTGTGTTCAACGACCTACGCCGAACACGAGAACTTAGCGATGCAGTCATTGTAGTGGACAAAGTTGAATTTCAAATCCATAAAATTATCCTTTGCAACTGCAGTCCGTACTTTGGGTGAGTAGATTCACTTGAACGAATTGAATACTATTGAATAAAAACACATTGAATATTTTTTTGTGTCACTGATGTTTAGAGAACTTTTTCTGCGGTGGTCAAACCCAGACCAGAGGGTTTACATCATCCATGGTCCAACACCTCCCTTAATGCAGCTTCTCATTGACTTTGCATACACCGGCTCTGTGCCAGTGACAGAGGACAACGTAAAGGACTTGTTGGTAGCGGCCGATAAGTTTAACATGACGGCCATTGTTCAAACCTGCTGCGCGTTTCTAACAGAGCAGCTCTGCTCAGAGAACTGCATCGGCATCTGGCAGTTCACAAAGAACTGCTACACCCCGGAGCTGCAGGTTGCGGCCTACCAATACATCCTATACCACTTCGAGGAGGTTGCGAACTCTGATGAGTTGTGGCAACTCTCTATTCAGGACTTGTGTGAAATCCTCGACAGGGACGACTTGATAGTGAAAAAGGAAAGCACCGTCTATGAAGCCATCCTCCACTGGATCGCACACGCTCCGGGAGAGCGTAGCGGAAACTTTACAGTGCTCCTGGAGAAAGTAAGTCACCATCAACTTTGGTCTAACTGTAGAACAGGACAGGATTCATCAGTGAATGTTTTCGGTCCTCACACAGTAAAGCATAGTATAAATAACCAGAAAAGCTCTAAGATAGCACAGACCCCCCAGGCCCGACTTACCGTTAGTGAAAAAAAAACCCGTCCTGAATTCAAACATGTATCCAGATCGCTTTCTTTCCGTTCCCATTTCTGATATCTTTTGAAAGTTCAATCAAAATGTGACCATACCAGTAGTACAAAAGTAATATGTGACATCTATCAAAGGGAAACTGCACTTTTAAAAAAAAATATTGCGTAGAGATCCATCCATCCATCCATTTTCTACCGCTTATTCCCTTTCGGGGTCGCGGGGGGCGCTGGCGCCTATCTCAGCTACAATCGGGCAGAAGGCGGGGTACACCCTGGACAAGTCGCCACCTCATCGCAGGGCCAACACAGATAGACAGACAACATTCACACTCACATTCACACACTAGGGATGTCAGATAATATTGGACATCTCTAATTGTAATAATCGATAAATGCTTTAAAATGTAATATCGACAATTATCGGCATCGGTTTCAAAGTTATCGGTATCGGTTTCAAAAAGTACATAGCGCCAATTAACCTTAAAGAGGAACATTATCACCAGACCTATGTAAGCGTCAATAAATACTTTGATGTTGCAGAAAAAAAACATATCTTTTTTTAACCGTTTTCCAAACTCTAAATGGGTTAATTTTGGCGAATTAAATGCCTTTCTGTTTATGGCTCTTGTTGCGATGACGTCAGTATGTGACGTTGCCTAGGTAAGAAAGCCGCCATTTTCATTTTCAACGCATTACAAACATCGGGTCTCAGCTCTGTTATTTTCCGTTTTTTTTACTATTTTTTGGAACCCTGGAGACATCATGCCTCGTCGGTGTGTTGTCGGAGGGTGTAACAACACTAACGGAGCGATTCAAGTTGCACCACTGGCCCGAAGATGCGGAAGTGGCAAGAAATCTGCCACCAGACCCCCATTGAATGTGCAGGAGTGTCTGCACATTTTACCGGCGATGACAGACATGGCACAGAGATGTATGGATAACCTGCAGATGCATTTGCAATGATAAAGTCAACAAAATCACAAAGGGGAGTTTTGTTGATGTTGGTGACTTATGTGCTAATCAGACATATTTGGTCGCGGCGTGACTGCCAGCTAATCGATGCTAACATGCTACGCTAATTGATGCTAACATGCTATTTACCGGCGGTGCTAAGGCAGACATGGCACAGAGATGTATGGATAACCTGCAGATGCATTTGCAACAATAAAGTCAACGAAATCACAAAGGGGAGTTTTGTTGATGTTGTTGACTTATGTGCTAATCAGACATATTTGGTCGCGGCGTGACTGCCAGCTAATTGATGCTATCATGCTACGCTAATCGATGCTAACATGCTATTTACCGGCGGTGCTAAGGCAGACATGGCACAGAGATGTATGGATAACCTGCAGATGCATTTGCAATGATAAAGTCAACGAAATCACAAAGGTGAGTTTTGTCGATGTTGGTGACTTATGTGCTAATCAGACATATTTGGTCGCGGCGTGACTGCCATCTAATCCATGCTAACATGCTACGCTAATTGATGCTAACATGCTATTTACCGGCGGTGCTAAGGCAGACATGGCACAGAGATGTATGGAAAACCTGCAGATGCATTTGCAACGATAAAGTCAACGAAATCACAAAGGGGAGTTTTGTTGATGTTGTTGACTTATGTGCTAATCAGACATATTTGGTCGCGGCGTGACTGCCAGCTAATCGATGCTAACATGCTATTTACCGGCGGTGCTAAGGCAGACAGGGCACAGAGATGTATGGAAAACCTGCAGATGCATTTGCAACAATAAAGTCAACTAAATCACAAAGGTGAGTTTTGTCGATGTTGGTGACTTATGTGCTAATCAGACATATTTGGTCGCGGTGTGACTGCCAGCTAATCGATGCTAACATGCTACGCTAATCGATGCTAACATGCTATTTACCGGCGGTGCTAAGGCAGACATGGCACAGAGATGTATGGAAAACCTGCAGATGCATTTGCAACGATAAAGTCAACGAAATCACAAAGGGGAGTTTTGTTGATGTTGGTGACTTATGTGCTAATCAGACATATTTGGTCGCGGCGTGACTGCCAGCTAATCCATGCTAACATGCTACGCTAATTGATGCTAACATGCTATTTACCGGCGGTGCTAAGGCAGACATGGCACAGAGATGTATGGATAACCTGCAGATGCATTTGCAACGATAAAGTCAACGAAATCACAAAGGGGAGTTTTGTTGATGTTGTTGATTTATGTGCTAATCAGACATATTTGGTCGCGGCGTCACTGCCAGCTAATCGATGCTAACATGCTATTTAGGCTAACTATGTACATTTGAAACTATATTACGTTCCCTTCCACACACATTTACTGCGAAAAAAACACTTACCAATTGACGGATTTAAGTTGCTCCAGTGTCACAAGATGCGAAAGTCCTGATCGTTTGGTCCGCACATTTTACCGGCGATGCTAACGCTATGGCTATGAATAGCGTCAATAGCTTCAGTTTCTTCTTCAATACTTTCATACTCCAACCATCCGTTTCAATACACGCGTAATCTGTTGAATCGCTTAAGCCCCTAAAATCCGAGTCTGAATCCGAGCTAATGTCGCTATATCTTGCTGTGCTATTCGCCATTGTTTGTTTACTTTGGCAGCACTGTGTGACGTCACAGGAAAATGGACAGTGTCTTGGCAGAGAGCGGAAAAAAGGTACTTTAAAGTTTTTTTTCCGTTAAAATTTTGAAAAAAACTTCAAAAAATACAACAAGCCACTGGGAACTGATTTTTATTGTTTTTAACCCTTTTAAAGGCACTGCCTTTGCGTGAAATTTCCTTCATCCACATTTTATTAACCATCACAACATGGTAGCCTACGTATTGGTTTAATCTCTGTTTAAACAGGAACAGTATAGGATATACTTTATTTATTGCACAACGGGAAAAGTATATGGTTGCAGTGCGGATACAAAAAGTCCACAAATATCAGCAACAGATAGCTCTTTTTGCCAAAACTGCTCATTTCGACAGACCACCCGGAGTAGCAAATACACACAGTTTTAACTTACAGTCCGTTCAGCTTGCTGATGGCATTCTATAACGTCGAAAATAAAATGTGTCCTCTTAACTTTCTCCTGGGTGTTCACATATCACAATGTAAAACGCGTTAAATCCACACCTGTTTTACACTTCCTCATTTCCCAATGAAAAGCTTCTGATTGGCCCACCTTCATTACTAAGCCTCACCCTTTGTGGTATTGTACGCTATTAAAGAACTCTGAAGTGGAGGAGTTCAAGTACCTAGGAGTCTTGTTCACGAGTGAGGGAAGAGTGGATCGTGAGATCAACAGGCGGATCGGTGCGGCGTCTTCAGTAATGCGGACGTTGCACCGGTCCGTTGTGGTGAAGAAGGAGCTGAGCCGGAAGGCAAAGCTCTCAATTTACCGGTCGATCTACGTTCCCATCCTCACCTATGGTCATGAGCTTTGGGTCATGACCGAAAGGATAAGATCACGGGTACAAGCGGCCGAAATTAGTTTCCTCCGCCGGGTGGTGGGGCTCTCCCTTAGAGATAGGGTGAGAAGCTCTGCCATCCGGGAGGAACTCAAAGTAAAGCCGCTGCTCCTCCACATCGAGAGGAGCCAGATGAGGTGGTTCGGGCATCTGGTCAGGATGCCACCCGAACGCCTCCCTAGGGAGGTGTTTAGGGCACGTCCAACCGGTAGGAGGCCACGGGGAAGACCCAGGACACGTTGGGAAGACTATGTCTCCCGGCTGGCCTGGGAACGCCTCGGGATCCCCCGGGAAGAGCTAGACGAAGTGGCTGGAGATAGGGAAGTCTGGGCTTCCCTGCTTAGGCTGCTGCCCCCGCGACCCGACCTCGGATAAGCGGAGGATGATGGATGGATGGATGGATAAAGAACTCTGATTGGATATATTCCGAACTTGTACACTGTGGCAAATGCAAGAAACAGAACGTTGTCTCTTCAAGGTCTTTATTGTCGACTGCCAACATGAGAATAGAACACAACACAACATGCACTTTTTATGTGTTCTCCCAAAACACAAAACCACACCCCTTGGTCCTAGTGCCCGCCACAACACCCATTTACAAGACAAAATTAAATATGATTGCATTTTGTTTCTGACAACTTTTTGTCCCGTTTTCAATTCGTCGACACTGGTTTACTAAAGGCTGAGGGCACTGCGTGTTGTAGCGTGTCCCCTTTTCAGCGGATTTCTCCGCTACTGCGGATAATTTTGGCAACTTGCAGTATATGCATTTTGTGAGTATAATAGAATGAACTTTCTCAACTTCAAACATTGTGATTTGAGGGCCAAAACATTTCTGTGGCCTAGGGGTTGGAGCAGGGGTCACCAAGGTAGCCCGTAAGGACCAGATGAGTCGCCCGCTGGCCTGTTCTAAAAATAGCTCAAATAGCAGCACTTACCAGTGAGCTGCCTCTATTTTTAAAATTGTATTTATTTACTAGCAAGCTGGTCTCGCTTTGCTCGACATTTTTAATTCCAAGAGGGACAAAACTCAAATAGAATTTGAAAATCCCCAAAAATATTTTAAAGACTTGGTCTTCACTTGTTTAAATAAATTCCTTTATTTTTTTTTACTTTGCTTCTTATAACTTTCAGAAAGACAATTTTAGAGAAAAAATACAACCTTAAAAATTATTTTAGGATTTTTAAACACGTAACTTTTTACCTTTTAAATTCCTTCCTCTTCTTTCCTGACAATCAATTTTCAAGTATTTTTTTAAATTATTATTGTAAAGAATAATAAATACATTTTCATTTAATTCTTCATTTTAGCTTCTGTTTTTTCGACGAAGAATATTTGTAAATATTTCTTCAAACTTATTATGATTAAAATTCAAAAAAAATATTCTGGCAAATCTAGAAAATCTGTAAAATTAAATTTAAATCTTATTTCAAAGTCTTTCGAATTTCTTTAAAACATTTTGTTCTGGAAAATCTAGACGAAATAATGATTTGTCTTTGTTAGAAATATAGCTTGGTCCAAGTTGTTATGTATTATAAGAAAGTGCAGATTGGATTTTTACCTATTTAAAACATGACATCAAAATTCTAAAATTAATCTTAATCAGGAAAAATTACTAATGATGTTCCATAAATTATTTTTGTATTTTTTTCAAAAAGATTCGAATTAGCTAGTTTTTGTATTATTTTTTTAAGGTGAATTTTGAACTTGAAAGAGTCGAAATTGAAGATAAACTCTGTTTATCTTCAATTTCGTTTATGTAATTTTTATATTTTATTATTGTAAAGAATAATAAATAAATTTTAATTTAATTCTTCATTTTAGCTTCTGTTTTTTCAATGAAGAATATTTGTGAAATATTTCTTCAAACTTATTATGATTAAAATTCAAAAAAAATATTCTGGCAAATCTAGAAAATCTGTAGAATGAAATTTAAATCTTATTTTAAAGTCTTTTGAATTTCTTTTAAAATTTTTGTTCTGGAAAATCTAGAAGAAATAATGATTTGTCTTTGTTAGAAATATAGCTTGGTCCAAGTTGTTATATATTATAAGAAAGTGCAGATTGGATTTTAACCTATTTAAAACATGTCATCAAAATTCTAAAATTAATCTTAATCAGGAAAAATTACTAATGATGTTCCATAAATTATTTTTGTATTTTTTTCAAAAATATTCGAATTAGCTATTTATTGTATTCATTTTTTTCAGGTGAATTTTGAACTTTAAAGACTCGAAATTTAAGCTAAAACTATGTTTCAAATTTTTACAAATTTTTTTGTGTGTTTTGTCCTCTTTTAAACCGTTCAATTAACTGTTTTTTCATCATTTATTCTCTACAAAAAACCTTCCGTAAAAGGAAAAAAAAAGTATGACGGAATGACAGACAGAAATACCCTTTTTTTTTTTATAGATATAGATTTATTTAATAAAGGTAAATTGAGCAAATTGGCTATTTCAGGCAATTTATTTAAGTGTGTATCAAACTGGTAGCCCTTCGCATTAATCAGTACCCAAGAAGTAGCTCTTGGTTTCAAAAAGGTTGGTGACCCCTGAGATCGCTAGGTTGTGAGTTCAAACCCTGGCCGAGTCATACCAAAGGCTATAAAAACGGGACCCATTACCTCCCTGCTTGGCACTCAGCATCAAGGGTTGGAATTGGGGGTTAAATATCCAAAAACGATTCCCGGGCGTGGCCACCGCTGCTGCTCACTGCTCCCCTCACCTCCCAGGGGGTGAACAAGGGGATGGGTCAAATGCAGAGGACACATTTCACCACACCTAGTGTGTGTGTGACTATCATTGGTACTTTAACTTAACTTGAAGGGCCTCTGCCCCTTCTTGCCCCTCTCTTCATAGAGCTGACCCCGACAATTAGTAAATAAAACACAAAATAGTGCTTGCAAAACGGTAATGAGTGTTGATTAATCACATTCCGTGTACTAAATACATATATTTGCATTGTCTCCTCCCAGAATTGTAGGCGTTTTGATGATCAACGTATATTTTTCATGTTAATGAAGACAGAAGGCAGCACGGTGAAACAGGGGTTAGTGCGTCTGCCTCACAATACGAAGGTCCTGAGTAGTCCTGAGTTCAATCCCGGGCTCGGGATCTTTCTGTGTGGAGTTTGCATGTTCTCCCCGTGACTGCGTGGGTTCCCTCCGGGTGCTCCGGCTTCCTCCCACCTTCAAAAACATGCACCTGGGGATAGGTTGATTGGCAACACTAAAATTGTGTGAGTGTGAATGTTGTCTGTCTATTCGCGACTTGTCCAGGGTGTACGCCGCCTTCCGCCCGAATGCAGCTGAGATAGACTCCAGCAACCCCCCCCGCGCGACCCCAATAGGGACAAGCGGTAGAAAATGTATGTATGGAAGAAGACAGAGAGGCAAAATGGATTGCACGCTCTTTTCTGTCCACTTTGCACACGTTTAGTAGATCAGCTTTGCGTGTGCAATCAAGTTTGCACGTGTCAATCCGGACCTATGTGTCCAACTCCGACCTGGAGAAGAGGATTGCACTTTGTCAGGTTTCTACCTACACACCTGTTCAACTTGGGTGCCACACCTGAAGACTAAGCTGCTGCTGGTAGTTCTTAACCACAATAGGGGTAGAGGCAATCTCTGAGGGGGGAAACTAAAAAAAGAAGTTAAAATAAAGTGTCAATTCAACCATGGGGGTGATATAGCTCGGTTGGTAGAGTGGCCGTGCCAGCAACTTGAGGGTTGCAGGTTCGATTCCCGCTTCTGCCATCCGAGTCACTGCCGTTGTGTCCTTGGGCAAGACACTTTACCCACCTGCGCCCAGTGCCACCCACACTGGTTTAAATGTAACTTAAATATTGGGTTTCACTATGTAAAGCGCATTGAGTCACTAGAGAAAAGCGCTATATAAATACAATTCACTTCACAACCATCACACCATTTATATTAACTTCATGGCCTAATTCTTAAACTGAATTTAAAGGCCTACTGAAACCCACTACTAGCGACCACGCAGTCTGATAGTTTATATATCAATGATGAAATATTAACATTGCAACACATGCCAATACGCTTAACTTACTAAAGTGCAATTTTAAATTTCGCGCCAAAAAATCCTGCTGAAAACATCTCGGTATGATGACGCCTGCGCGTGACGTCACGGATTGTAGAGGACTATTCTTGTGCCAGCATCGTGCCCAGCTATTAAGTCGTCTGTATTCATCGCAAAATTCCACAGTATTCTGGACATCTGTGTTGGTTAATCTTTTGCAATTTGTTCAATGAACAATGGAGACGTCAAAGAAGAAAGCTGTAGGTGGGAAGCGGTGTATTGCGGCCGGCTCTAGCAACACAAACACAGCCGGTGTTTCATTGTTTACATTCCCGAAAGATGACAGTCAAGCTTTACTATGGAACAGAGATGTCAAGCGAACACGGTTGGATTGGACCACACACACAAAGTGTATTATGTATAATGCAGCGATCATTTCGAAAAATAAATAACATTTTACCACTCTGTATTCTGAAGGCGATCTATGTCGTGTGCTACTCCAGCATCAATATCAGCAGCGTCCTCATGACTGTCACCGTCAGGTTCTTGTTGTGGTTGGGCCTGGCTGATTGGTCCTGCCACCCCCATGGCTGCCACGGCGCCTCTCACAGCATCTTCCCTATCTGAATTGCTCCCACTGCCCTCTAGTCCTTTTTTTTTTATTTTATTTTTTTTCTAGTCCTTCACTCTCGCTTTCCTCATCCACAAATCTTTCATCCTCGCTCAAATTAATGGGGAAATTGTCGCTTTCTCGGTCCGAATCGCTCTCGCTGCTGGTGGCCGTGATTGTAAACAATGTTCAGATGTGAGGAGCTCCACAACCCGTGACGTCACGCGCACATCGTCTGCTACTTCCGGTACAGGCAAGGCTTTTTTATTAGCGACCAAAAGTTGCGAACTTTATCGTGGATGTTCTCTACTAAATCCTTTCAGCAAAAATATGGCAATATCGCGAAATGATCAAGTATGACACATAGAATGGACCTGCTATCCCCGTTTAAATAAGAAAATCTCATTTCAGTAGGCCTTTAACCTTCAGTAGGACTTCACACACAATATTTACAAAATTGAAAGATACAGCAGTCTAATGATTAATACAAAAATCAAGAATTCTGCCTCAACGTTTCTGCATTCTCCACACATTCTCATACATTGCAAAAAGTCAGTGTTCAAAAACAAGAAAAAAAAATACAAAAATTAGGGGTATTTTATTTGAACTAAGTAAAATTATCCGACAATAGAACAAGAAAATTTGGCTTGTCAAGACTTTCCAAAACAAGTAAAATTAGCTAACCTCAATGAACCCATAAACACCTTAAAATAAGTACATTCTCGCGAATAAAAAGTGCACTTTTCCTGGTAGAAAAAAAAAGAGATCTTTTTTTGCTTAATATGTTGAAAAATATTCTTAAATTAAGTAAATGCTAGTGCCATTATCTTGACATTAATGATAAGCGCTCGGCATCATCTTTTTTTTTTACATGTCTGAAGTAAGAAATTATTACTTTAAAAAAGTAGTTTTAATGACACAGCTTTGCAACACTTAATGTTTGTAGAAACAGTCTCCATGCCTATGTGCTTGATTTTATACACCGGGCCAAGTGATTAGGACACCTGATTCTCATCATTTGGATGGGTGGAAATACTTTTGGCAATATCGTGTATGTCCCCATTACTGGAGGAATACTATACAGAAACACGTTTACGAACTAATGGGCATTGTACAAAATGGGTTATTTTCCGGCGCATTTAAAAAAGAAAAATCAATAAACTTGCAGCAGCAAAAAACATATTAAACGTGGAAAAAATATATATATATAATATATCTGAACTCACAGTTGATCGCAAGGACAGCTGAGCTAGCTTCCGGGGTTGGCCGACATCGTCTTACAAGATGCAATTTTTCTTTAAATATCCTTCTTGAAAATGGCCTTGCAAATATATATTCCATTCCGTTTTATTGAGGCGGTCTGTCATAACATTTTTAGCATTCAATCAGACATTATTGTGTGGATTTCTATTAGTATTCCTAAAAAAAAGATATACCGGCCCCCAGACACATTTTTTTCTCTAAATGTGGCCCCCGAATCAAAATAATTGCCCAGGCCTGATTTACGTGGACAAGTTGAAAAAAACTTATTCGGGTGTTACCATTTTGTGGTCAATTGTACTGAATATGTACTGTACTGCAAAAACTGAAATCTAAGTAAGATTAAATATCTCAAATAAGGGTGATATTTGCTTATTTTTTGTCTGATAAGATCATTCTTCTCACTAAGCAGATTTTATGTTAGTGTTTTACTTGTTTTAAGGGTTTTGGTCCAAAATTATCTCAGTAAGATATTAAAGCTAGTTGCTGAGATGTTATGACCTATATTGCCTAAAACATGCTTGAAACTATTTTTCTCCAAGTGTCCAAAACAGACCCAGCAATGGTGCACAGGAAGGCGGGGAAGAAGAGGGGGAAAAGGCGGCCAAAATGTTCAAAAGTCCCAATTGTGTCCAAAATACCTCCCCGGGTTCCAGTCCCATAAGTCCCGCCGCCGGGCCGCACAAGTCCCGGGATACAAAAAATGTCCATAACACACTCAGCCGAGTCCCACGGGGAGGGAGGATAAAAGTTGGAAAAGTCGGCAAAAGTCCCGAAAATGTTCAAAATGCCTACCCAGGTTCGAGTCCCGCATGGTCTTAAGACTTGTGGCACACGTACCCGGGTGGGATTTTTTAACCTTTTTCCGGATTTTTCTCACATTTCTTCCTGCCTTCCCGTGGGACTTTGCTAGGCGCGTTTTGGACTTTTTAGGGCATCCCGGCCGGGGGCGGAACTTGTGGGGCTCGAACCTGGGTAGGCATTTTGAACATTTTTGGGACTTTTGCTGACTTTTCCAACTTTCATTCCCCCTCCCCGTGGGACTCGCCTGGGTGTGTTATGGACACTTCGGGCATCCCGGGACTTGTGCAGGCATACATAAGATTTTATGTTAGTGTTTTACTTGTTTTAAGGGTTTTGGTGCTAAATTATCTCAGTAAAATATTACAGCTTGTTGCTGAGATGTTATGACCTATATTGCGTAAAACATGCTTGAAACTATTTTTCTCCAAGTGTCCAAAACACACCCAGCAATGGTGCACAGGAAGGCGGGGAAGAAGAGGGGAAAAGGTGTCCAAGAGTCCCAATTGTGTCCAAAATACCTCTCGGGGTTCCAGTCCCATAAGTCCCGCCGCCGGGCCGCGCAAGTCCCGGGATGCCCAAAATGTCCATAAGACACTCAGCCGAGTCCCACGGGGAGGGAGGATAAAAGTTGGAAAAGTCGTCAAAAGTCCCGAAAATGTTCAAAATACCTACCCAGGTTCGAGTCCCGCATGGTCTTAAGACTTGTGGCACATGTACCCGGGTGGGATTTTTTAACCTTTTTCCGGATTTTTCTCACATTTCTTCCTGCCTTCCCGTGGGACTTTGCTAGGCGCGTTTTGGACTTTTTTAGGGCATCCCGGATGGGGGCGGAACTTGTGGGACTCAAACCTGGGTAGGTATTTTTAACATTTTTGGGACTTTTGCTGACTTTTCCAACTTTCATTCCCCCTCCCTGTGGGACTCGCCTGGGTGTGTTATGGACACTTCGGGCATCCCGGGACTTGTGCAGGCATACATAAGATTTTATGTTAGAGTGTTTTACTTGTTTTAAGGGTTTTGGTCCTAAATGATCTCAGTAAAATATTACAGCTTGTTGCTGAGATGTTATGACCTATATTGCGTAAAACATGCTTGAAACGATTTTTCTCCAAGTGTCCAAAACACACCCAGCAATGGAAGGCGGGGAAGAAGAGGGGGAAAAGGTGGCCAAAATGTCCAAAAGTCCCAATTGTGTCCAAAATACCTCCCCGGGTTCCAGTCCCATAAGTCCCGCCGCCGGGCCGCGCAAGTCCCGGGATGCCCAAAATGTCCTTAAGACACTCAGCCGAGTCCCACGGGGAGGGAGGATAAAAGTTGGAAAAGTCGGCAAAAGTCCCGAATATGTTCAAAATACCTACCCAGGTTGGAGTCCCGCATGGTCTTAAGACTTGTGGCACACGTACCCGGGTGGGATTTTTTAACCTTTTTCCGGATTTTTCTCACATTTCTTCCTGCCTTCCTGTGGGACTTTGCTAGGCGCGTTTTGGACTTTTTAGGGCATCCCGGCCGGGGGCGGAACTTGTGGGACTCGAACCTGGGTAGGTATTTTGAACATTTTTGGGACTTTTGCTGACTTTTCCAACTTTCATTCCCCCTCCCCGTGGGACTCGGCGGGGTGTGTTATGGACACTTCGGGCATCCCGGGACTTGTGCGGGCATACATAAGATTTTATGTTAGAGTGTTTTACTTGTTTTAAGGGTTTTGGTCCTAAATGATCTCAGTAAGATATTACAGTTTGTTGCTGAGATTTGATGACCTATATTGTGTAAAACATGCTTGAAACTAGAATATCAACTGTTGCACAGCTGTGTCATCAACACTCACAAGTATAAAACTACTTTTTTTAAAGTAATCATTTCTTATTTCAAGAATGTAAAACAAAAAATCATGACTTTGACACAATTGTGTCTCATATTAAAACAGATGACAGCCAAATGGACTTTTGCTGTCTTCATTTTCATTGAAACAATAGAAAATACGTACTTGTATAGTAGTGCAGTTGTTATTTGTGAGAAAATACTTATTTTAAGCTATTTATGGGTCCAATGTGGTTAGCTAATAGGGCTGCGAATCTTTGAGTGTACCACGATTCGATTCAATATCCATTCTTGGGGTCACGATTCGATCCAAAAACCATTTTTACCCGATTCAAAAGGGTTCTCTGTTCATTCAAAACATAGATTTCAGCAGGATCCACCCCAGTCTGCTGAAATGCAAGCAGAGTAGAAGATTTTTGGAAAAACTTTTATAATTGTAAAGGACAATATTTTATCAACTGATTGCAATAATGTAAATATGTTTTAACTATTAAACGAAGCAAAATGGACACAGTGTGTTGTCAAGCTTATGAGATGCGATGCAAGTGTAAGCCACTGTGACACTATTCTTTTTTTTTTTTTTTATAAATGTCTAATGATAATGTCAATGAGGGATTTTTAATCACTGCTATGCTGAAATTATAACTAATGTTGATACTGTTGTTGATAATATTCATTTTTATTTCACGGATCGGTGCGGCGTCTTCAGTAATGCGGACGTTGTACCGATCCGTTGTGGTGAAGAAGGAGCTGAGCCGGAAGGCAAAGCTCTCAATTTACCGGTCCATCTACGTTCCCATCCTCACCTATGGTCATGAGCTTTGGGTCATGACCGAAAGGACAAGATCACGGGTACAAGCGGCCGAAATGAGTTTGGGTCTCTCCCTTAGAGATAGGGTGAGAAGCTCTGCCATCCGGGGGGAGCTCAAAGTAAAGCTGCTGTTCCTCCTCATCGAGAGGAGCAAGATGAGGTGGTCTGGGCATCTGGTCAGGATGCCACCTGAACGCCTCCCAACCGGTAGGAGGCCACGGGGAAGACCCAGGACACGTTGGGAAGACTACGTCTCCCGGCTGGCCTGGGAACGCCTCTGGATCCCCCTGGAAGAGCTAGACAAAGTGGCTGGGGAGAGGGAAGTCTGGGCTTCCTTGCTTAGGCTGCTGCCCCCGCCACCCGACCTCGGATGAGTGGAGGAAGAAGATGGATGGATGGATGGATACTTTTGGTTTGTTCCGTGTCGAGTTTGTGTCTTCTCTCAATTGCTCTGTTTATTGCTGTTCTGAGTGTTGCTGGCTCAGGTTCGGTTTTGGAATTGGATTGCATTGTTATGGTATTGCTGTGTATTGTTTTGTGAATTGTGAATTATATTTTATATAGCGCTTTTCTCTAGTGACTCAAAGCGCTTTACATAGTGAAACCCAATATCTAAGTTACATTTAAACCAGTGTGGGTGGCACTGGGAGCAGGTGGGTAAAGTGTCTTGCCCAAGGACACAACGGCAGTGACTAGGATGGCGGAAGCGGGAATTGAACCTGCAACCCTCAAGTTGCTGGCACGGCCACTCTACCAACCGAGCTATGTTGGGTTGATTTAAAAAAAAAAAGAAAAAAAATCTTGAGAATCGATTCTGAATCACACAACGTGAGATTCAAATTCGAATCAATTTTTTTCCACACACCCCTAATAGCTAATTTTACTTGTTTTGGAAAGTCTTGACAGGCCAAATTTTCTTGTTCTATTGGCAGATAACTTTGCTTGGTTCAAGTAAAACACCCCTATTTTTGGATTTATTTTTCTTGTTTTTGAACACTGACTTTTTGCAGTGCGCTTACTGTCAAACCAACAGCAAGGATCACGTGAACTCCTAAACCTAGGTAACGATGACTCCAACTGACTTTGACAATCTCTTCCTGCCACTATGCAGGTGCGTCTGGCTCTGATGAGCCAGGAGTTCATAACCATCAACGTGTTGACCAATCAGCTGGTGCAGAACTGCGGCAAATGCTTGGACATGGTGGCCTTTGCCACACGAATGATGCGACACATGACCACGATGTCTGTGTCCGGATATTGCAACCTCCTCGCCCGCCCTCGCCTCCCCTCTGCCATCCTGCTGGCGATCGGAGGCTGGAGTGACGCGAATCCGATACACCACATTGAGACGTACGACGTGCACGCCAACTGTTGGGACTACCTTGTAGAGAGTATGCAGCAACCCCGCGCTTACTGCGGCGCCGCCTTTCTCAATGACTGCATCTACTGTGTCGGTGGCTTCGGCGGCGCCGTACATTACAACACCGTCAGCTGCTTCGACCTGAACACACGCACATGGAGGGAAGTGGCGCCCATGCACTTCCATCGCTGCTATGTGAGCGTGACCGTGGTCAATGGACGCATCTACGCATTAGGAGGCTATGACGGACGTGCGAGACTAAGAGCTGCTGAATACTACCGACCTGAAACCAACCAGTGGACTCTTGTTGCGAACATGCACGAAAAGAGGAGTAATGCCGGCTGCACAACCCTAAACAACAAGGTGGACTAAACCAAAAACGGTCTTGCTGAGATACTTCAATCACCACTCATCCTCCTTTTTTTGGTTCCAGATATACATTTGCGGTGGTTTTAATGGAAACGAGTTCTTACAAACAGCCGAGTGTTACAGCCCGGAGACCAATGAGTGGACAATGATAACACCAATGGGCAGCCGCCGCAGTGGCATCGGAGTTGTTGGGTTTGCTGACTATATTTACGCAGTAAGTAGCGATATCTCTGACTGTGCTAGTTCCACCTCGTTTTAAACTTTATTTTCCAAATCCTGCTTTTTTTTTCTCTCATGAAGGTTGGCGGTTATGATGGTGATGTACGTCTGGCCAGCGCTGAGGCTTATAACCCCCGAACCAATAGCTGGATGGTACTGCCCCCCATGCAATGCCCCAGAAGTAACTTTGGCATTGAAGTTGTTGGGGATCGCCTCTTTGTCGCTGGGGGTTACAATGGCGTCTCCACAATCAACCACGTCGAGTACTACGACCTATCAACTGGTCTGTGGTCTTCGGCCAGTGACATGGGGATCTCCCGCAACGCTTTGACCTGCTGTGTGATCACTGGATTTCGCAATGTAAGCCAGTACGCTATGCTTCGGGACAATTTACCAGTGCTCTTCTTGGAAGATGATTTGAACACAGAAGATTTTATGTAAACAGTGTAAAAGTGAAAAACAGCAAATAAAATCTGTACAAAAGGTGTAATCAATCATATAGTTTGGTGTGCTTGTATTTTTCTTTAGCACTTTGCAAACTGCTCTGAATTTCTGACCGATATTTGACTGAGGGAGCTTTTGAATTAACCTCGACTGCCATTGGCCGAATGGCAGTCGACTCTCTTGACTTTTTGACAGTCCACCAAAGGGCACAGACAGACTTCTAGTAAATGTTGCTGCAACCAACCACAAAGTTAACCACTTTACTATTGATGAACAACCAAGCAATAAGTGCAACGGATTACATTTTTTTGTGAACAGAATATCTAGTTATTGAGTTAAATGAGGGGGCTTCACTGTGGCAGCGGGGTTAGTGCATCTGCCTCACAATACGAAGGTCCTGAGTAGTCCTGGGTTCAATCCCGGGCTCGGAATCTTTCTGTGTGGAGTTTGCATGTCCTCCCCGTGACTGCGTGGGTTCCCTCCGGGTACTCCGGCTTCCTCCCACTTCCAAAGACATGCACCTGGGGATAGGTTGATTGGCAACACTAAAATGGCCCTAGTGTGTGAATGTGAGTGTGAATGTTGTCTGTCTATCTGTGTTGGCCCTGCGATGAGGTGGCGACTTGTCCAGGGTGTACGCCGCCTTCCGCCCGATTGTAGTTGAGATAGGCACCAGCGCCCCCAAAGAAAATGGATGGATGGATGGAGTTAAATGAGCTTTGTTAAAATTTTACACTGCTGACGTTCTCATAATAGAGGCCGATTTTTACAGGGTTGCCCAAAAGCGCATTTTTCATCTTACAAAGATATGTCTCCTTTGTGGAGGGAGTCCGGTCCGATCCGGTGGCCATGTACTGCTCGCCTGTGTATCGGCTGGGGACATCTCTGCGCTGCTGATCAGCCTCCGCTTGGGATGGTTTCCTGCTGGCTCCGCTGTGAACGGGACTCTCGCTGCTGTGTTGGATCCGCTTTGGACTGGACTCTCGCGACTGTGTTAGATCCATAACGGATTGATCTTTCACAGTATCATGTTCTCATAGTCATCATTCTCACCGACGTCCCACTGGGTGTGAGTTTTCCTTGCCCTTATGTGGGCCTACCGAGGATGTCGTAGTGGTTTGTGCAGCCCTTTGAGACACTAGTGATTTAGGGCTATATAAGTAAACATTGATTGATTGATTGATTGATATCTGTTGTGTGATGCCAATGTATATGGTGTGAAACATAGGGACATAGAAATTATTTTAAGAAATGTGCAATACATTTAACAGGGACCCCTCTGAATTTTTTTTTGTAAATATTACACTAATCACTATCGGCGCCAAACTTGTAATTCTCTTCCAAAACACTAAGGGGCAGTGTTTCCAGAAGCAACTGCATGACTAGTGCATTTTCTTCCTGTGAAGTGACGACATCGACATCTGTGTCTACACTGGATTTAAGCATTCACAATCATCAGATTACTTTTAATGGATGTTTTACTTATAAACCAGAGGAAAATACCTTCGTGAAGATGGACTGTGCAACTTCTGAACGAGTACCGACAAAGGACGTTATTATTATTTGCAAAGCCATTCGACAGTTTGGAACATGGACTAGAGCGCTATCATGTAAAAAAAAACAGTTCAACAACTATTTTAGATGAACCTGTTGAGCCTGTTGCCAAAGTACCAGAGCCCATCCTCCCACTGAACTGTGTGGTTGGAGTGGTCATCTGAGAGGTAAGGAACGCTAACTGCTGCTCAATTGAGATGGCACTACAGCCGGAGCTACAGCCAGCCTGACGTCAGGATACCACCCGGAGGCAAACGGCCAGACAGAACGCCTCAATCATCAACTGGAAACCGGCAACCGATGCCTCTTGTCCCAGAACCTAACAACGTGGAGTTCCCACCTGGTCTGGGTGGAATACGCCCATAGCTCCTTGCCCAACTCAGCCACTGGCTTCTTCCCCTTCAAGTGTGTCTACGGCTACCAACCGCCAGTGTTCCCAGACTCAGAACCAGAGGTTTCCATTCCCCCCCCCCACGCCCTGGTGTGCCGATGCCGTCGCATCTGGCTCGCGGCCCGACTAATGCTCACTTGCCAAGGAGATCGGGTCAAGAAAGCAGCCAACCGAAAGCACCGCCCAGCACCTGATTATCGGCTAAGGCAGAGAGTATGGATAGCCGCCAAAGACCTTTACCTCAAAGTCCCATCCAAGAAATTTGCGCCCAGATTTGTGGGCCCTTTCCCCCATCGCCAAGGTCATCAGTCCCACAGCGGTAGACCTACGTATACTCAGGTCTCTCTCTGTCCAGCCTACTTTCCATGTCAGCCAAGTCAAGCGTGCCAAAGAAAACCTGCAAGCGGCAGATGGAGGACTTCGGTACCGGGTCAAGAAACTGCTAGCAGTAAGCAACAGAGGTCGGGGAAAAACAGTTCTCGGTGGATTGGGATGGGTACGGTCCCGAAGAAAGACGGTGGGTACCCCAACGGAACATTGGGACTTCCGAGGATGTCGTAGTCGTAATGGTTTGTACAGTCCTTTGCGACATTTGTGATTTAGGGCTATATAAATAAACATTGATTGATTGATTGATTGATTGATGACCCCTCCCTGATCCAGGACTTCTATCGACGGCAGCATGAGGTCCCTGGGGTGTCAGGAGTCGGCCCTGGAAAGCGGGGTTCTGTCACATCTAGGTGAAGTCTTGTCTGGGTATTGTCTGGCTACAGGTTGTCTTGTCATGTCTTGTTTTATTTTGAAAAGCTAACTCTCCTTCTTGTTTCATATCACTTGCCTTCCTCGTGTGTCATCGTTCGTCTGAGATTCTGGGATTCACTGCAGCAGTTGGGACTTCAAAGCAAAACCAACTCCACAGACGCGGCAAGTGCCTGTGCCTGCCGCCATTCCATGGCACAACGGGGTGGGGGGCAAGAAGCTTGCACGGAGGTAAGGATTAGGGTGAGGGTGAGGGTGTGGGTGTGCAATCTTCACTCCTACCATCTTCACTCCACCAGGCGGACTTCCAGTGGCATGAGTGACCCATGACAACTTTCGACCTGCTGGAGTTGCAAGGGACTGCCGGTGATCTGGTCTTTTGGACTCTGCCTATGCCTGTCCTCACGTGCAGATTTGATTTCTGGGTTTTCTCTCCCAGCCAGGGTCCCCTATTGGGCATACCTATTTGGCAATGGGGTAGTGGCATGTTGGTAGGGCCCACTACTTCTCGACGATCCCTAAACATTTAGCCTGAGGTCACCGGACCTCAGTTACCATGTGCTGCCACGAGGAGGCAAGGAAGGTTTCTTGGTGAAGGAAAGGCTATGTACTGGCCTCGGAAGACTTACACACTTGGCTTCCTTTACCCAGGCTGGGTTGGTCAGCGGCAGGAACTAAGCGAGGGAGGTGCATGCAACCTCTCTCTAGCATGCTGCACGAGACGCATCACTACACCCTGCGAGGTAAGCCGCAACCAAACACACACATTGAGACTGACGTTAAGTCTCTTCTTCCAGTTTGAACTGGCCAAGAGAAGAGGCAAATAAATTGTACACATATTTGCAACAAATACAGCCGGCAGTGAGAGGCGACGGGCTGGGGTGGCAATTCTTGTTTCCCCCCGGCTCAAAGCCTGTACGTTGGAGTTCAACCCGGTGGACGAAAGGGTAGCCTCCCTCCGCCTTCGGGTGGGGGGACTGGTCCTGACTGTTGTTTGTGCTTATGCACCAAACAGCAGTTCAGAGTACCCACCCTTTTTGGGAACACTCGAGGGAGTACTGGAAAGTGCTCCCCCGGGTGATTCCCTTGTCCTACTGGGGGACTTCAACGCTCACGTTGGCAGCGACAGTGAAACCTGGAGAGGCGTGATTGGGAAGAATGGCCGCCCGGATCTGAACCCGAGTGGTGTTTTGTTATTGGACTTTTGTGCTCGTCACAGTTTGTCCATAACAAACACCATGTTCAAACATAAGGGTTTCCATATGTGCACTTGGCACCAGGACACCCTAGGCCGCAGTTCCATGATCGACTTTGTAGTTGTGTCATCGGATTTGCGGCTTCATGTTTTGGACACTCGGGTGAAGAGAGGGGCGGAGCTTTCTACCGATCACCACCTGGTGGTGAGTTGGCTGCGATGGTGGGGGAGGATTCCGGACAGACCTGGCAGGCCCAAACGCATTGTGAGGGTCTGCTGGGAACGTCTGGCAGAGTCTCCTGTCAGACAAAGTTTCAATTCCCAACTCCGGAAGAACTTTGAACATGTCACGAGGGAGGTGCTGGACATTGAGTCCGAGTGGACCATGTTCCGCACCTCTATTGTTGAGGCGGCAGATCGGAGCTGTGGCCGCAAGGTAGTTGGTGCCTGTCGGGGCGGCAATCCTAAAACCCCTTGGTGGACACCAGCGGTGAGGGATGCCGTCAAGCTGAAGAAGGAGTCCTATCGGGTCCTTTTGGCTCATAGGACTCCGGAGGCAGTGGACAGGTACCGACAGGCCAAGCGGTGCGCAGCTTCAGCGGTCGCGGAGGCAAAAACTCGGACATGGGAAGAGTTCGGGGAAGCTATGGAAAACGACTTCCGGACGGCTTCGAAGCGATTCTGGACCACCGTCCGCTGCCTCAGGAAGGGGAAGCAGTGCACTATCAACACCGTGTATGGTGCGGATGGTGTTCTGCTGACCTCGACTGCTGATGTTGTGGATAGGTGGAAGGATTACTTCGAAGACCTCCTCAATCCCACCAACACGTCTTCCTATGGGGAAGCAGTGCCTGGGGAATCTGTGGTGGACTCTCCTATTTCTGGGGCTGAGGTCGCTGAGGTAGTTAAAAAGCTCCTCGGTGGCAAGGCCCCAGGGGTGGACGAGATCCGCCCGGAGTTCCTTAAGGCTCTGGATACTGTGGGGCTGTCTTGGTTGACAAGACTTTGCAGCATCGCGTGGACATCGGGGGCGGTACTTCTGGATTGGCAGCCCGGGGTGGTGGTTCCTCTCTTTAAGAAGGGGAACCGGAGGGTGTGTTCCAACTATCGTGGGATCACACTCCTCAGCCTTCCCGGTAAGGTTTATTCAGGTGTACTGGAGAGGAGGCTACGTCGGATAGTCGAACCTCGGATTCAGGAGGAACAGTGTGGTTTTCGTCCTGGTCGTGGAACTGTGGACCAGCTCTATACTCTCGGCAGGGTTCTTGAGGGTGCATGGGAGTTTGCCCAACCAGTCTACATGTGCTTTGTGGACTTGGAGAAGGCATTCGACCGTGTCCCTCGGGAAGTCCTGTGGGGAGTGCTCAGAGAGTATGGGGTATCGGACTGTCTTATTGTGGCGGTCCGTTCCCTGTACGATCACTGCCAAAGCTTGGTCCGCATTGCCGGCAGTAAGTCGAACACATTTCCAGTGAGGGTTGGACTCCGCCAAGGCTGTCCTTTGTCACCTATTCAGTTCATAACTTTTATGGACAGAATTTCTAGGCGCAGTCAAGGCGTTGAGGGGTTCCGGTTTGGTAACCGCAGGATTAGGTCTCTGCTTTTTGCAGATGATGTGGTCCTGATGGCTTCATCTGACCGGGATCTTCAGCTCTCGCTGGATCGGTTCGCAGCCGAGTGTGAAGCGACCGGAATGAGAATCAGCACCTCCAAGTCCGAGTCCATGGTTCTCGCCCGGAAAAGGGTGGAGTGCCATCTCCGGGTTGGGGAGGAGACCCTGCCCCAAGTGGAGGAGTTCAAGTACCTAGGAGTCTTGTTCACGAGTCAGGGAAGAGTGGATCGTGAGATCGACAGGCGGATCGGTGCGGCGTCTTCAGTAATGCGGACGTTGTACCGATCCATTGTGGTGAAGAAGGAGCTGAGCCGGAAGGCAAAGCTCTCAATTTACCGGTCGATCTACGTTCCCATCCTCACCTATGGTCATGAGCTTTGGGTCATGACCGAAAGGATAAGATCACGGGTACAAGCGGCCGAAATGAGTTTCCTCCACCGTGTGGCGGGGCTCTCCCTTAGAGATAGGGTGAGAAGCTCTGCCATCCGGGAGGAACTCAAAGTAAAGCCGCTGCTCCTTCACATCGAGAGGAGCCAGATGAGGTGGTTCGGGCATCTGGTCAGGATGCCACCCGAACGCCTCCCTAGGGAGGTGTTTAGGGCACGTCCAACCGGTAGGAGGCCACGGGGAAGACCCAGGACACGTTGGGAAGACTATGTCTCCCGGCTGGCCTGGGAACGCCTCGGGATCCCCCGGGAAGAGCTACACGAAGTGGCTGGGGAGAGGGAAGTCTGGGCTTCCCTGCTTAGGCTGTTGCCCCCGCGACCCGACCTCGACCATAGGTGAGGATGGGAACGTAGATCGACCGGTAAATTGAGAGCTTTGCCTTCCGGCTCAGCTCCTTCTTCACCACAACGGATCGATACAACGTCCGCATTACTGAAGACGCCGCACCGATCCGCCTGTCGATCTCACGATCCACTCTTCACCCACTCGTGAACAAGACTCCTAGGTACTTGAACTCCTCCACTTGGGGCAGGGTCTCGTCCCCAACCCGGAGATGGCACTCCACCCTTTTCCGGGCGAGAACCATGGACTGGGACTTGGAGGTGCTGATTCTCATTCCGGTCGCTTCACACTCGGCTGCGAACCGATCCAGTGAGAGCTGAAGATCCCGGCCAGATGAAGATCTGATCTGAAAGATAAACATCCAATACAAAAAAGTGCAAAAAAAAAAATAATTCTGTAACAACAGTGTAAACATTTCAACAAAAGTAAAAGTATTGCTTGTTTTGCTTTAAAATGTGCAAAAATAAAGATAAACATCCAGCACAAAAAAGTGCTAATGTAAATATTCTGGAGCACTGTAAACATTAAGTATTGCTTTTAAAATGTGCAAAAATAAACATCCAGTCCAACACAGTACACAATAACCAATTCCACTTATTCCAGATAGTGACTAATAGTGTCAGGACTCTGACTTGGTTGCTTCCTAGACGCAGAGGGAATTTGGGACGAGCCAGGCGTGAATTAAAGGCGAACGTTATCACAATTTCAAAAGGGTTAAAAACAATAAAAATCCGTTCCCAGTGGCTTGTTGTATTTTTTGAAGTTTTTTCAAAATTTTACCGGTCCCGGAATATCCCTAAAAAAAGCTTTAAAGTTTTTGATTTTCCCTATTTGCGATGCGACTATCCATTTCCCTGTGACGTCATACAGAGCTGCCAATACAAACAACATGGCGGTTACCACAGCAAGATATAGCGACATTAGCTCGGATTCAGACTCGGATTTCAGCGGCTTAAGCGATTCAACAGATTACGCATGTATTGAAACAGATGGTCGGAGTATGGAGGCAGATAGCGAAAACGAAATTGAAGAAGAAATTGAAGCTATTGAGCGAATTGACGCTATTCGGCCATAGCGTGGGTGTACCTAATGAAGTGGCCCATAGCATGGCTGCCTTATTAGCATCGCCGGTAAAATGTGCGGACCAAACGATCAGGACTTTCGCATCTTGTGACACTGGAGCAACTTAAATCCGTCGATTGGTAAGTGTTTGTTTCGCATTAAATGTGGGTATCTAGTTTCAGATGTACATACAGCTAGAGTAAATAGCATGTTAGCATCAATTAGCATAGCATGTTAGCATCGATTGGCTGGCAGTCATGCCGCGACCAAATATGTCTGATTAGCACATAAGTCAACAACATCAACAAAACTCACCTTTGTGATTTCATTGACTTAATGGTTGCAAATGCATCTGCAGGTTATCCATACATCTCTGTGCCATGTCTGTCTTAGCATCGCCGGTCAAATGTGAAGTGAAGTGAAGTGAATTATATTTATATAGCGCTTTTCTCTAGTGACTCAAAGCGCTTTGAAGACACTCTGGTACATTCAATGGGGATCTGGCGGCAGATTTCTTGCCAGTGGTGCAACTTGAATCCCTCCCTGTTAGTGTTGTTACACCCTCCGACAACACACCGACGAGGCATGATGTCTCCAAGGTTCCAAAAAATAGTCGAAAAAACGGAAAATAACAGAGCCGAGACCCGGTGTTTGTAATGTGAAGATGAATATGGCGGGTGTGTTACCTCGGTGACGTCACGTTCTGACGTCATCGCTAAAAGACCGATAAACAGAAAGGCGTTCAATTTGCCAAAATTCACCCATTTGGAGTTCGGAAATCGGTTAAAAAAATACATAGTCTTTTTTCTGCGACATCAAGGTATATATTGACGCTTACATAGGTCTGGTGATAATGTTCCCCTTTAAGGTACATGTTTAATTTGTTTAAACACTATAATACAAAAAAACAAGAAAACAAAGGGCGCGCTCAATGGTGGATCAAAACAGGGCTATGGAACAAAAGGCTAGAACTGAGGCTAGAACTATAACATGATGGTGATTGGCAACACTAATTGGCCCTAGTGTGTGAATGTGAGTGTGAATGTTGTCTGTCTATCTGTGTTGGCCCTGCGATGAGGTGGCGACTTGTCCAGGGTGTACCCTGCCTTCCGCCCGATTGTAGCTGAGATAGGCGCCAGCATCCCCCCGCGACCCCGAAAGGGAATAAGCGGTAGAAAATGGATGGATGGAAACCAAAACACTTGCTCAATGGCATGAATAATAATGAACTATAAACAAAAACAGCACGATGGCATGGCTATGAACAACTAAAACAAAACACTTACTGTGACCAAAAACAAGGGGCATGAATAGCAAGGTGCGTGGC
This sequence comes from Nerophis ophidion, assembly GCF_033978795.1. NCBI lineage: Eukaryota > Metazoa > Chordata > Actinopteri > Syngnathiformes > Syngnathidae > Nerophis > Nerophis ophidion. The sequence continues at coordinate 49,976,975 of NC_084624.1, forward strand.
AAGTGATCGTGGGCATGAAGGATGTGCAGCATAGGTAGGTAGGTAGGTAGGTAGGTAGGTAGGTAGGTAGGTAGGTAGGTAGGTAGGTAGGTGGGTAGGTGGGTAGGTAGGTAGGTAGGTGGGTAGGTGGGTAGGTAGGTAGGTAGGTAGGTAGGTAGGTAGGTAGGTAGGTAGGTGGGTAGGTAGGTAGGTAGGTAGGTAGGTAGGTAGGTGGGTAGGTGGGTAGGTAGGTGGGTAGATGGGTAGGTGGGTAGGTAGGTAGGTAGGTAGGTAGGTAGGTAGGTAGGTAGGTAGGTGGGTAGGTGGGTAGGTGGGTGGGTGGGTAGGTAGGTAGGTAGGTAGGTGGGTAGGTGGGTAGGTGGG
>NC_084624.1:49982337-50052337 GCF_033978795.1 Nerophis ophidion
AAGGGTCCTGGGTTCAATCCCAGTCAGGTCGATCGGTTTGCCAAGCCAAAGAATGCAGGAGTGTGGGGGTGTATCACCTCCCCCACACAGTGTAAAGCTAAGTGGTAGCTGGTTAATTAACTTATAGTTATAAAGGTAAGTATGGGTAATAATAATAATAACAAATAGTCTATAGTCCAAAAGTCTAAGGGTAACTTCGGGGGTTAGCTCCTCCTGTGTGCTGAGGCTAAAGTTGGTAAGTGTACTATCCGTAATTCCTGGCTGGGATGGGTGAGAATAGGAAGATGAATAATTAATCAGTGTGAGTGTTGACCAATCAGCTCTCCTCGGTCCGACCAAAAATTAGTCAAATAGTTAATAAAAAAAAACAAATTGGAACGATTGAAGAGAAAAAAAATTCTAATTGGATAATGCAAAAGAAAAATAAATGGGCGGACAAATCATCCTCGGTCTGAGTAGCTGCAATTGAATAATAAAAAACATAAATGATGAATAATTGGATGATGAAAAAAAGATAAAGCGTAAGTTTAATAAATGAGTCTTCTTTCTTTTTTTAATAGTGTTTTTAATATCATCCATCCGTTCTTTTTATTCATCCAATCTTTTTTTTTCTTTTTCATTATCCAATTGGAATTTTTTTTCCTCTCTTCAATTATTCCAATTTGTTGTACTTATTGGTACTTTTTTTTTTATTGACTAATTGACTATTTGTTGGTCGGACCAAGGAGAGCTGATTGGGTCAACACTCACAATGATTAATTATTCATCTTCCTATTCCCAGCCATCCCAGCCAGGAATTACCGATAGTACACTTACCAACTTTAGCCTCAGCACACAGGAGGAGCTAAACCCAGAGGTTACCCTTAGACTTGTGGACTATAGACTATTTCTTATTATTATTACCCATACTTACCTTTTTAACGATAAGTTAATTAACCAGCTACCACTCAGCTTTACTTCGTGCGGGGGAGGTGATATACCCCAACATTGTCCGGCGTCCCCACTCCTGCATTCTTTGGCTTGGCAAGCCAACCGACCTGACTGGGATTGAACCCGGGACCCTTTGATTGGGAGCTAGCTGTTTAACCATTCAGCTATTCTTGATCTTCTTATGGGCTAATTTCGGGCCCCAATGACATATTCAATTGATAACCTGTCTCAGTATACTATGATACAAAACAACAGCTTTCCTAGTTACCGATCAATTTACCTGGGATTTGAACCCAGGACCCTTTGATTGGGAGCTAGCTGTTTAACCATTCAGCTATCCTTGATCTTCTTATGGACAGATTTCGGGCCCCAATGACATATTCAATTGATAACCTGTCTCAGTATACTATGATACAAAACAACGGCTTTCCTAGTTACCGATCAATTTACCTGGGTTCCTAGTTACCGATCAATTTACCTGGGATTTGAACCCAGGACCCTTTGATTGGGAGCTAGCTGTTTAACCATTCAGCTATTCTTGGTCTTCTTATGGACAGATTTCGGGCCCCAATGACATATTCAGTTGACAACCTGTCTCAGTATATTATGATACAAAACAACAGCTTTCCTAGTTACCGATCAATTTGCCTGGGATTTGAACCGGGACCCTTTGATTGGGAGCTTGCTGTTTACCCATTCAGCTATTCTTGGTCTTCTTATGGACAGATTTCGGGCCCCAATGACATATTCAATTGATAACCTGTCTCAGTATACTATGATACAAAACAACGGCTTTCCTAGTTACCGATCAATTTGCCTGGGATTTGAACCCGGGACCCTTTGATTGGGAGCTAGCTGTTTAACCATTCAGCTATTCTTGATCTTCTTATGGACAGATTTCGGGCCCCAATGACATATTCAATTGATAACCTGTCTCAGTATACTATGATACAAAACAACAGCTTTCCTAGTTACCGATCAATTTACCTGGGATTTGAACCCAGGACCCTTTGATTGGGAGCTAGCTGTTTAACCATTCAGCTATTCTTGATCTTCTTATGGACAGATTTCGGGCCCCAATGACATATTCAATTGATAACCTGTCTCAGTATACTATGATACAAAACAACGGCTTTCCTAGTTACCGATCAATTTACCTGGGTTCCTAGTTACCGATCAATTTACCTGGGATTTGAACCCAGGACCCTTTGATTGGGAGCTAGCGGTTTAACCATTCAGCTATTCTTGGTCTTCTTATGGACAGATTTCGGGCCCCAATGACATATTCAATTGATAACCTGTCTCAGTATACTATGATACAAAACAACAGCGTTCCTAGTTACCGATCAATTTGCCTGGGATTTGAACCCGGGACCCTTTGATTGGGAGCTAGCGGTTTAACCATTCAGCTATTCTTGGTCTTCTTATGGACAGATTTCGGGCCCCAATGACATATTCAATTGATAACCTGTCTCAGTATACTATGATACAAAACAACAGCTTTCCTAGTTACCGATCAATTTGCCTGGGATTTGAACCCAGGACCCTTTGATTGGGAGCTAGCTGTTTAACCATTCAGCTATTCTTGGTCTTCTTATGGGCAGATTTCGGGCCCCAATGACATATTCAATTGATAACCTGTCTCAGTATACTATGATACAAAACAACAGCTTTCCTAGTTACCGATCAGTTTGCCTGGGATTTGAACCCAGGACCCTTTGATGGGGAGCTAGCTGTTTAACCATTCAGCTATTCTTGGTCTTCTTATGGACAGATTTCGGGCCCCAATGACATATTCAATTGATAACCTGTCTCAGTATACTATGATACAAAACAACAGCGTTCCTAGTTACCGATCAATTTGCCTGGGATTTGAACCCGGGACCCTTTGATTGGGAGCTAGCGGTTTAACCATTCAGCTATTCTTGGTCTTCTTATGGACAGATTTCGGGCCCCAATGACATATTCAATTGATAACCTGTCTCAGTATACTATGATACAAAACAACAGCTTTCCTAGTTACCGATCAATTTGCCTGGGATTTGAACCCAGGACCCTTTGATTGGGAGCTAGCTGTTTAACCATTCAGCTATTCTTGGTCTTCTTATGGGCAGATTTCGGGCCCCAATGACATATTCAATTGATAACCTGTCTCAGTATACTATGATACAAAACAACAGCTTTCCTAATTACCGATCAGTTTGCCTGGGATTTGAACCCAGGACCCTTTGATGGGGAGCTAGCTGTTTAACCATTCAGCTATTCTTGGTCTTCTTATGGACAGATTTCGGGCCCCAATGACATATTCAATTGATAACCTGTCTCAGTAAACTATGATACAAAACAACAGCTTTCCTAGTTACCGATCAATTTGCCTGGGATTTGAACCCAGGACCCTTTGATTGGGAGCTAGCTGTTTAACCATACAGCTATTCTTGGTCTTCTTATGAACAGATTTCGGGCCCCAATGACATATTCAATTGATAACCTGTCTCAGTATACTATGATACAAAACAACAGCTTTCCTAGTTACCGATCAGTTTGCCTGGGATTTGAACCCAGGACCCTTTGATGGGGAGCTAGCTGTTTAACCATTCAGCTATTCTTGGTCTTTTTATGGACAGATTTCGGGCCCCAATGACATATTCAATTGATAACCCGTCTCAGTATACTATGATACAAAACAACAGCTTTCCTAGTTACTGATCAATTTGCCTGGGATTTGAACCCAGGACCCTTTGATTGGGAGCTAGCTGTTTAACCATTCAGCTATTCTTGGTCTTCTTATGGACAGATTTCGGGCCCCAATGACATATTCAATTGATAACCTGTCTCAGTATACAAAACAATAGCTTTCCTAGTTACTGATCAATTTACCTGGGATTTGAACCCAGGACCCTTTGATTGGGAGCTAGCTGTTTAACCATTCAGCTATTCTTGATCTTCTTATGGACAGATTTCGGGCCCCAATGACATATTCAATTGATAACCTGTCTCAGTATACCATGATACAAAACAACGGCTTTCCTAGTTACCGATCAATTTGCCTGGGATTTGAACCTGGGACCCTTTGATTGGGAGCTAGCTGTTTAACCATTCAGCTATTCTTGGTCTTCTTATGGACAGATTTCGGGCCCGGATGACATATTCAATTGATAACCTGTCTCAGTATACTATGATACAAAACAACAGCTTTCCTAGTTACCGATCAATTTGCCTGGGATTTGAACCCGGGACCCTTTGATTGGGAGCTAGCTGTTTAACCATTCAGCTATTCTTGGTCTTCTTATGGACAGATTTCGGGCCCCAATGACATATTCAGTTGATAACCTGTCTCAGTATACTATGATACAAAACAACAGCTTTCCTAGTTACCGTTCAATTTGCCTGGGATTTGAACCCAGGACCCTTTGATTGGGAGCTAGCTGTTTAACCATTCAGCTATTCTTGGTCTTCTTATGGACAGATTTCGGGCCCCAATGACATATTCAATTGATAACCTGTCTCAGTATACTACGATACAAAACAACAGCTTTCCTAGTTACCGATCAATTTGCCTGGGATTTGAACCCAGGACCCTTTGATTGGGAGCTAGCTGTTTAACCATTCAGCTATTCTTGGTCTTCTTATGGACAGATTTCAGGCCCCAATGACATATTCAATTGATAACCTGTCTTAGTATACTATGATACAAAACAACAGCTTTCCTAGTTACCGATCAATTTACCTGGGATTTGAACCCAGGACCCTTTGATTGGGAGCTAGCTGTTTAACCATTCAGCTATTCTTGGTCTTCTTATGGACAGATTTCGGGCCCCAATGACATATTCAATTGACAACCTGTCTCAGTATACTATGATACAAAACAACAGCTTTCCTAGTTACCGATCAATTTACCTGGGATTTGAACCGAGGACCTTTTGATTGGGAGCTAGCTGTTTAACCGTTCAGCTATTCTTGGTCTTCTTATGGACAGATTTCGGGCCCCAATGACATATTCAATTGATAACCTGTCTCAGTGTACTATGATACAAAACAATAGCTTTCCTAGTTACCGATCAATTTACCTGGGATTTGAACCCGGGACCCTTTGATTGGGAGCTAGCTGTTTAACCATACAGCTATTCTTGGTCTTCTTGTGGACAGATTTCGGGCCCCAATGACATATTCAATTGATAACCTGTCTCAGTATACTATGATACAAAACAACAGCTTTCCTAGTTACCGATCAATTTACCTGGGATTTGAACCCAGGACCCTTTGATTGGGAGCTAGCTGTTTAACCATTCAGCTATTCTTGATCTTCTTATGGACAGATTTCGGGCCCCAATGACATATTCAATTGATAACCTGTCTCAGTATACTATGATACAAAACAATAGCTTTCCTAGTTACTGATCGATTTGCCTGGGATGTGAACCCAGTAACCTTTGATTGAGAGCTAGCAGCTTTAACCATTGAGCTATCCTTGGTCTTCTTTGAGTGAGATTTCGGGCCCTAATGACATATTTAATCGCGAACCTGTCTCAGTGATATATAATATAAAACATTTACACTTGCTGCTGGAGTTTTTCATAGTTACCAGTGAACCTGGCAGGGATTTGATCCTTGCACTCTTTGATTGTGAGCTAGCTACTGTAACCACTCAGCTATCCTTAGTCTGCTTCGAGGAAGATTTCGGGCCCCAATGACATATTTAATTGAGCACCTGTCTCACTACTGAAAAAGAAACACGGAGTCCTTACTGAGATATGAACCCAGTTCCCTTTGCTGGATGGTCAACAGTGATAACCACTCAGCTGTCCTGGGTCTTACTAAGCTGTGATTTGGGGCCCTAATGACAAATGTAACCAAGGACCTCTTTCTCTCTCATTTTACCAAAACTAATGGAGAGGAAGTACTAGCAGACATTCCATGCAGTGTAGACCGACATAAAACCCACCCAGAGTTAAATTGCTCTCACTACTGATGTTTGGACAAGTGTAGCCTACCTTGGCAATACATGCCACTACATTGGAGACGAATGGAACATGAAGTCAATCTCCCTTACCACCATGCCACTAGAAGAAAGACATTCAGCATCCAACATTGCAGAATGGTTAGAATGGGTAGTAGCTAGGTTTGAAATTATATTGTGCGGGACAATGGTGCACTTTATAAAAAAAACCAAAACATTTTTGTAACACTCGCCTTGTTTTATTTGGCAAGTCGAAAGGACATGGTGCCAGTATGCTGTTTTTTTAAATAAAGTATTGGAAATGTTAGAAATGTAGTTTGTCTCTTTTATCCGATTATTAATCGATTAATCGAAGTAATAATCCATAGATTAATCGATTATTAAATTAATCCTTAGTTGCAGCCCCAATATATATATATATGTGTGTATACATATATATACATCAATAAATCAATCAATGTTTATTTATATAGCTTTAAATCACAAATGTCTCAAAGGACTGTACAAACCATTACGACTACGACATCTTCGGAAGAACCCACAAAAGGGCAAAGAAAACTCACACCCAGTGGGCAGGGAGAATTCCCACCCAGTGGGACGCCAGTGACAATGCTGACTATGAGAAACCTTGGAGAGGACCTCAAATGTGGGCAACCCCCCTCTAGGGGACCGAAAGCAATGATACTGTTAAAGTTCAATCCATAGTGGCTCCAACACAGCCGCGAGAGTTCAGTTCAAAGCGGATCCAAGACAGCAGCGAGAGTCCCGTCCACAGGAAACCATCCCAAGCGGAGACGGATCAGCAGCGTAGAGATGTCCCCAACCGATACACAGGCGAGCGGTCCATCCTGGGTCTCGACTCTGGACAGCCAGTAGTACTTCATCCATGGTCATGGGACCGGACCCCTCTCCACAAGGGAGGGGGGGGGACATAGGAGAAAAAGAAAAGAAGCGGCAGATCAACTGGTCTAAAAAGGAGGTCTATATAAAGGCTAGAGTATACAAATGAGTTTTAAGGTGAGACTTAAATGCTTCTACTGTATACTATACTATACTACTATATGTATGTGTGTGTGTATATATATATATATGTGTGTGGTTATATGTATGTATGTGTATATACATATATATATATATATATATATATATATATATTCATATTTATACTTTATGGTTGTGTGCCCTACTCAGAAATGTGTCAAAAATGCTATGCTCTAGTCTTCAGAAGCTGTATTGGTTTATCTAATTTTCTTTACACAGTCTCATCAACTTGCCCCCCCCCCCTCCCTGTTCCACCAATATTTAGCTAAATTCTGTTTTGATTTTTCACCCCTGCTTTAGTGTGACAACATTGACATCAGGAGGGAGTGCATCCTGAGAAGCCTTGTTGTCCATCTCAAAGAAGATCCAGACACTTTGTTCAATGAATATCTGGTAAGTTAATAGTTTTTGTTACACAGTAGCATGAAATAGTGTTACCCATTCTTATTTACATATATTGCGGTCCTTTGAGCTCAGCACACTACAACTTTTTGAATAACTGGCATTTTGTAAACAATGGGGCTCATTGAATTTAAATTTTTTGTTTGAAATCACTGGTAGGTGCAAGAAAAGACAGAGTCAGAGTCTACTAAGCTGGTAGTGGCGAACGGGCAGAGGCTCTGTGGAGTAAAACAGCTTTTTCTGTCCTACAGGTCCATCTCTATCGGGATGTGGTTGCCTAAAGGATCGCGTTGCGGCAATTGCATTATGTTCATGGCTGCTTGCTGAAGTTATTTACGGGCCAATTTCAAATATATTATTAATATTTTATATATACGGTTAACTTTCCAATCACGTTTAACTCCATCCATCCATCCATCTTCTTCCGCTTATCCGAGGTTGGGTCGCGGGGGTAGCAGCCTAAGCAGGGAAGCCCAGACTTCCCTCTCCCCAGCAACTTCGTCTAGCTCTTCCCGGGGGATCCCGAGGCGTTCCCAGGCCAACCGGGAGACATAGTCTTCCCAACGTGTCCTGGGTCTTCCCCGTGGCCTCCTACCGGTTGGACGTGCCCTAAACACCTCCCTCGGGAGGCGTTCGGGTGGCATCCTGACCAGATGCCCGAACCACCTCATCTGGCTCCTCTTGATGTTGAGAAGCAGCGGCTTTACTTTGAGTTCCTCCCGGATGGCAGAGCTTCTCACCCTATCTCTAAGGGAGAGACCCGCCATACGGCAGAGGAAACTCATTTCGGCCGCTTGTACCCGTGATCTTATCCTTTCGGTCATGACCCAAAGCTCATGACCATAGGTGAGGATGGGAACGTAGATCGACCGGTAAATTGAGAGCTTTGCCTTTTGGCTCAGCTCCTTCTTCACCACAACGGATCGATACAGCGTCCGCATTACTGAAGACGCCGCACCGATCCGCCTGTCGATCTCACGATCCACTCTTCCTCCACTCGTGAACAAGACTCCTAGGTACTTGAACTCCTCCACTTGGGGCAGGGTCTCTTCCCCAACCCGGAGATGGCACTCCACCCTTTTCCGGGCGAGAACCATGGACTCGGACTTGGAGGTGCTGATTCTCATTCCTGTCACTTCACACTCGGCTGCGAACCGATCCAGTGAGAGCTGAAGATCCCGGCCAGATGAAGCCATCAGGACCACATCATCTGCAAAAAGCAGAGACCTAATCCCGCAGCCACCAAATCGGAACCCCTCAACGCCTTGACTGTGCCTAGAAATTCTGTCCATAAAAGTTATGAACAGAATGGGTGACAAAGGACAGCCTTGGCGGAGTCCAACCCTCACTGGAAACGTGTCCGACTTACTGCCGGCAATGCGGACCAAGCTCTGACACTGATCATACAGGGAACGGACCGCCATAATAAGACAGTCCGGTACCCCATACTCTCTGAGCACTCCCCACAGGACTTCCCGGGGGACACGGTCGAATGCCTTCTCCAAGTCCACAAAGCACATGTAGACTGGTTGGGCAAACTCCCATACACCCTCAAGAACCCTGTCGAGAGTATAGAGCTGGTCCACAGTTCCACGACCAGGACGAAAACCACACTGTTCCTCCTGAATCCGAGGTTCGACTATCCGGCGTAGCCTCCTCTCCAGTACACCTGAATAAACCTTACCGGGAAGGCTGAGGAGTGTGATCCCACAATAGTTGGAACACACCCTCCGGTCCCCCTTCTTAAAGAGAGGGACCACCACCCCGGTCTGCCAATCCAGAGGTACCGCCCCCGATGTCCACGCGATGCTGCAGAGTCTTGTCAACCAAGACAGCCCCACAGCATCCAGAGCCTTAAGGAACTCCGGGCGGATCTCATCTACCCCTGGGGCCTTGCCACCGAGGAGTTTTTTAATTACCTCAGCAACCTCAGCCCCAGAAATAGTATGTATCACGTTTAACTCATGATACATAAATGATTGCTTTGACAAGCAATGAGGACTTTAAAAAAAAAAAAAGCTAACTCATTTTCTGTGTTCTGTTTTTGTGTCGTTGTTCAGGCCTCCGCCACTGAGGATGCAGAAAGGGACATTGCCCTCACAGTCATGGGGATAAGCATCATCCATGGAGATGGCGATAGTCAGCCAGAGGATGTTAGAATTGTTATCGAAGGCATCAAAGTCCTAAGCAACATGGACACCATAATGATGTTTGGGGCTCATTTATGCCCTTGATCTAAGCCAGGGGTCGGGAACCTTTTTGGCTGAGAGAGCCATGAAAACCAAATATTTTCAAATGTATTTCCGTGAGAGCCGTTGTGACGGTCTCATGTCGTCGTGTGGGTTCCCAGGACCAGCAAGCACAGACACTTTCCAGCAGGTGTAGACTCATTTAATTTTCCAATAAGAAAAGTATTTTGTGTGTTGCTTTTCAGCCTCTCGCTCTCTTCCGCGTTGCATGTGCTGCTTGTTCTGTCTGTCATCCCTCTAGTGCTGCTGCTGCCCTTTTATACAGCAAGAAGAGATTCATTAATCATGTACATGTGCGCAATCCACACACCTGATATCCATTGCTGGGTCGCTCCCGGGCTCTGCCGTCGGACCGCCATCCCCGCCTCTCCACACCGTATAATATTTTTAACACTGAATACAACTGTCAGGTTCAAACACTGATGACATTTATCAAACAGACAAGAAGCAAGGAATCAAACAGAGACAGGATTCAATTTTGCTCAATGAGAAGAAACCCGTAGACCTGTATTGTTGTAGAGCATAGGTGTCAAACTCTGGCCCTCGGGCCAAATTTTTATACAGCGGCGATCCATTCACCGCTAATTTTAATACTTGCCAACCCTCACGATTTTCCCAGGTGTCACACCCCGCCTCGGGTGAAGGTAATGTAACCTTTGTAAACCGGACTTTAAATCAAGGATGGCAAGGCACGCAGTGGAAACAGTTTACAAACATTTATTTGAAATCCCAAAAAGTGTCAAAAGGTGAACAAAACAGGGAGACAAAGTACCAACAATCTGTAACAGTAATAAAAAAAGGCAATATTAGTATTGTGTATTATATATACTACATTTATATTCTAAATATATTTCAAAGTTGCGTGCGTTAAATAGGCCTATATATAATTAATCAAAATAAGCATATTAAAAATAATCAAAATTATATCAAAATACATATATTTACAATCAAAAGGTCAAACATCGAATATATCAAAGTAAATAATTAAATGACAAAACAGATTTAGCAAAATAAATTAGCAATCAAAAAAAATTAATTTAACCGGTTACATCACAACATAATCTCATCATCAAAATAATCACCTCAGTAGTTTGATGTATGACGACCGAAACTCTTGGTCAGGGCCAGAGGTGGATGGTAACGCGCTACATTTACTCCATTACATTTACTTGAGTAACTTTCGGGATAAATTGTACTTTTACGAGTAGTTTTTATGCAACATACTTTTACTTTTACTTGAGTATATTTATAGAGAAGAAACGCTACTTTTACTCCGTTCCATTTATCTACATTCAGCTCGCTACTCGCTACTTTCTTTTATCGATCTATTAATGTTTGTTTTGGTTAATGACAGAGCTTCAAAGTAGAATCTACGCATGCCCGCGTTTCACCAATCACATGCAGTCACTGGTGATGTTGGACCAATCAAACAGAGCCAGGCGGTCACATGACCCGACTTAAACATGTTGACAAACTTATTTGGGTGTTACCATTTAGTGGTCAATTGTACGGAATATGTACTGTACTGCGCAATCTACTAATAAAAGTTTCAATCAATCAATCAAAAGTGTAAAGGAAAAAAGGCACTTTTTATTTCAACCGTACTTCCCGTCAAAAGCCTAAAGACTGATCGCACATTTCCTGTCTTCACAATAAAAGTGCCGCTCCATCGCACCTGCGTTAACAAAATAAGAGTCTCCGAAAGCCAGCGCAAACAAGCTAGCAAACTACGGAGTTTGCCGCCAATGTATTTCTTGTAAAGTGTATAAAAACGAATATGGAAGCTGGACAAATAAGATGCCAAAAACCAACGACTTTCATGTGGTATTAGACAGAAAAGAGGAACTTTTTTCTCCTCCATTTGAAAACGTGGACGTCTGATTCCAATCATTGCGAGTCATCAGAATCAGGTAATACACCAACTTATATTCTTGTCTTCATGAAAGATAGGAATCTATATGTTAAACATGCATGTATATTCATTAAAACACCTTCAACATGTGAACAAAAACGGCAAAATAAATAAATTATATACTGTATATATAAATGTATGTATGTATATATATATATATATATATATATATATATATATAATTTGTGTGTGTATAAATGATGTGTGTGTATGTGTGACGGTCCACAACTGTATGTGGCAAAATGCAGCTCCACACTGCTGTCCCTTCAACATATCACTGGCACCAGGTGGATTATGAATTTCTTTAATAACAGTGTCCTGTAAAACAGTGCAAATTGTGAGACTGTGAGTCCACTTGGGTCACGGGATTCAGTTTGGAGGCGTCACAGTTCTGATGTTTGACATAACAAACCATAGTTCCATTGTACAAACAACATGTTACATTTGGGTGTGATCGTATAGTGTTTAGACCAAATCTTTATATTAATTCCATCCATCCATCCATTTTCTACCGCTTATTCCCTTTCGGGGTCACGGGGGGCGCTGGCGCCTATCCCAGCTACAATCGGGCGGAAGGCAGGGTACACCCTGGACAAGTCGCCACCTCATCGCAGGGCCAACACAGATAGACAGACAACATTCACACTCACATTCACACACTAGGGCCAATTTAGTGTTGCCAATCAACCTATCCCCAGGTGCATGTCTTTGGAAGTGGGAGGAAGCCGGAGTACCCGGAGGGAACCCACGCATTCACGGGGAGAACATGCAAACTCCACACAGAAAGATCCCGAGCCTGGATTTGAACCCAGGACTACAGGAACTTCGTATTGTGAGGCAGATGCACTAACCCCTCTGCCACCGTGAAGCCCTTTTATCATATTAATTTCTTCAATGGTTTCACATGTACTGACAATGGTGTGCTCAAATTAACAATAATCCTTTTTTTTTATATGCAAAATACACAGTAAATTTACAGAAACTACATTTTACAGGATGTCCCTAAACACACCTCGCATCCAAAATGGCTGCTTCAAACCATGCGGTAGATAAACCAGGCTGCGGCCTAGCCATTTTAGCATTAGCATCATAACAATAGGTGAGGACAAATATGTGAACAGCCAAACAAACACAGTGGCATGAAATATAATATTACCTGTAAAACAGTGCAAATTGTGAGACTGTGAGTCCACTTGGGTCACGGGATTCTCCAAATAACACATCAATAATCACCAATTAGTTTACACAGTAAAAGTGTGTTATTGTCTTTAAAATATCACTCTAGGATACAGTTTTGGTCAATACCAATTAGCGAAACTTTTTATGTGTCTGTTACAAAGTACTAATCAAAATATAAACAGTCAATATTCACTAAATAGTAATCAATCCCGGACAATACAAAAACGTGTCTCACCAGTTTGGAGGCGTCACAGTTCTGAGCACTTCCCACAGGTGACCGTACATACCACTTCTCGCCAGCAACAGGCGCTGTTGCAACACTTCAGTCATAATTTAATCAAGCATAAGGATATTCTGTTTTCTACACCGTTACATATGTATGATATGTACACACACATATCATATCGTAAATGATATGTGTGTGTATGTATATATGAGGTAGACCACCTCGACTTGGTCATTTACTAAGTAATTGATAAAAGTTGAAAAACTTATTGGGGTGTTACCATTTAGTGGTCAATTGTATGGAATATGTACTGTACTGTGCAATCTACTAATACAAGTTTTAATCAATCAATCAAATCAATGAATGCCTACTGAGCCTATGGTGCTGTTAAGTTATTGTGGCTCAATGTGCCATTTTTTTAATTTGATCTTAATGTACTATTATTTAATATATATTATTGTTTTAGTTTCTTACGAGATATTCCTGGCTCTGAATTTGCTCATTGCTATGTTTATGTTTTTGTGCATTATTGGTTGCCGTAATCAGGTTACTCATCAGTTACTCAGTACTTGAGTAGTTTTTTCACCACATACTTTTTACTTTTACTCAAGTAAATATTTGGGTGACTACTCCTCCCTTGAGTAATAAATCTCGAAAGTAACAGTACTCTTACTTGAGTACAATTTCTGGCTACTCTACCCACCTCCGGTCAGGACAAAGAACCTCCTCTGGCAGTGACAGGCAGCAGACTGGCAGAAAAATGGCATTTCCCCCACTTAAATAGCCCATAGCCCCGCCCACTAGCTGGGACCAATTTGACAGGGGAAATTAAGAAGACAGATATTTTGTAAATTTAACCATAAATAACCATCTAAAAAGTATTCACATAGTACTTTTGCATTTTTAAAGCAGTCACTTTTGTCCACAGTGTGTTCAGGTTTAGGCAACACAACTTTCAAAAGTCCAGTGTCCCTCAGCAACACCCGGCTCCTGACAATTATGGTTTGGCCCAAATTAGGCCTAGTTACAGTTTGTTTGAGCATGCTTTCCACTGACTAAAAAAAAGTGCGTGGTTTGAGAGGAAGCCAAAGTTCAAACAGTGACAGTGTGGGGTCAAACTGTCACACCAGGAGACTCCCGAATTTCAGTGCCCCCCCGAAAATCTACCAGGGCAACCATTCTCTTGAATATCTCCCGATTTCCACTCGGACAACAATATCGGCGGTGTGCCTTAAAGGTACCGCTTTTGGCGTCGTCATGTCCACTTTTCCGCCATACAATCAGCGTGCCGGCCCAGTCACGTAATATATGCGGATTCTACTCACACACAAGTGAATGCAAGGCATACTTGGTCAACAACCATACAGGTCATACTGAGGGTGGCCATATAAACAACTTTAACACTGTTACAAATATGCACCAAACTGTGAACCCACACCAAAACAAGAATGACAAACAATTTGGGAGAACATCTACCAGGGCAAGCATTCTCTTGAATTTGTCCCGATTTCCACTCGGACAACAATATCGGCGGTGTGCCTTAAAGGTACCGCTTTTAGCGTCGTCATGTCCACTTTTCCGCCATACAATCAGCGTGCCGGCCCAGTCACGTAATATATGCGGATTCTACTCACACACAAGTGAATGCAAGGCATACTTGGTCAACAACCATACAGGTCATACTGAGGGTGGCCATATAAACAACTTTAACACTGTTACAAATATGCACCAAACTGTGAACCCACACCAAAACAAGAATGACAAACAATTTGGGAGAACATCTACCAGGGCAACCATTCTCTTGAATTTCTCCCGATTTCCACTCGGACAACAATATCGGCGGTGTGCCTTAAAGGTACCGCTTTTAGCGTCGTCATGTCCACTTTTCCGCCATACAATCAGCGTGCCGGCCCAGTCACGTAATATATGCGGATTCTACTCACACACAAGTGAATGCAAGGCATACTTGGTCAACAACCATACAGGTCATACTGAGGGTGGCCATATAAACAACTTTAACACTGTTACAAATATGCACCAAACTGTGAACCCACACCAAAACAAGAATGACAAACAATTTGGGAGAACATCTACCAGGGCAAGCATTCTCTTGAATTTCTCCCGATTCCCACTCGGACAACAATATCGGCGGTGTGCCTTAAAGGTACCGCTTTTAGCGTCGTCATGTCCACTTTTCCGCCATACAATCAGCGTGCCGGCCCAGTCACGTAATATATGCGGATTCTACTCACACACAAGTGAATGCAAGGCATACTTGGTCAACAACCATACAGGTCATACTGAGGGTGGCCATATAAACAACTTTAACACTGTTACAAATATGCACCAAACTGTGAAACCACACCAAAACAAGAATGACAAACAATTTGGGAGAACATCTACCAGGGCAAGCATTCTCTTGAATTTCTCCCGATTTCCACTCGGACAACAATATCGGCGGTGTGCCTTAAAGGTACCGCTTTTAGCGTCGTCATGTCCACTTTTCCGCCATACAATCAGCGTGCCGGCCCAGTCACGTAATATATGCGGATTCTACTCACACACAAGTGAATGCAAGGCATACTTGGTCAACAACCATACAGGTCATACTGAGGGTGGCCATATAAACAACTTTAACACTGTTACAAATATGCACCAAACTGTGAACCCACACCAAAACAAGAATGACAAACAATTTGGGAGAACATCTACCAGGGCAAGCATTCTCTTGAATTTCTCCCGATTTCCACTCGGACAACAATATCGGCGGTGTGCCTTAAAGGTACCGCTTTTAGCGTCGTCATGTCCACTTTTCCGCCATACAATCAGCGTGCCGGCCCAGTCACGTAATATATGCGGATTCTACTCACACACAAGTGAATGCAAGGCATACTTGGTCAACAACCATACAGGTCATACTGAGGGTGGCCATATAAACAACTTTAACACTGTTACAAATATGCACCAAACTGTGAACCCACACCAAAACAAGAATGACAAACAATTTGGGAGAACATCTACCAGGGCAAGCATTCTCTTGAATTTCTCCCGATTTCCACTCGGACAACAATATCGGCGGTGTGCCTTAAAGGTACCGCTTTTGGCGTCGTCATGTCCACTTTTCCGCCATACAATCAGCGTGCCGGCCCAGTCACGTAATATATGCGGATTCTACTCACACACAAGTGAATGCAAGGCATACTTGGTCAACAACCATACAGGTCATACTGAGGGTGGCCATATAAACAACTTTAACACTGTTACAAATATGCACCAAACTGTGAACCCACACCAAAACAAGAATGACAAACAATTTGGGAGAACATCTACCAGGGCAAGCATTCTCTTGAATTTCTCCCGATTTCCACTCGGACAACAATATCGGCGGTGTGCCTTAAAGGTACCGCTTTTAGCGTCGTCATGTCCACTTTTCCGCTATACAATCAGCGTGCCGGCCCAGTCACGTAATATATGCGGATTCTACTCACACACAAGTGAATGCAAGGCATACTTGGTCAACAACCATACAGGTCATACTGAGGGTGGCCATATAAACAACTTTAACACTGTTACAAATATGCACCAAACTGTGAACCCACACCAAAACAAGAATGACAAACAATTTGGGAGAACATCTACCAGGGCAACCATTCTCTTGAATTTCTCCCGATTTCCACTCGGACAACAATATCGGCGGTGTGCCTTAAAGGTACCGCTTTTAGCGTCGTCATGTCCACTTTTCCGCCATACAATCAGCGTGCCGGCCCAGTCACGTAATATATGCGGATTCTACTCACACACAAGTGAATGCAAGGCATACTTGGTCAACAACCATACAGGTCATACTGAGGGTGGCCATATAAACAACTTTAACACTGTTACAAATATGCACCAAACTGTGAACCCACACCAAAACAAGAATGACAAACAATTTGGGAGAACATCTACCAGGGCAAGCATTCTCTTGAATTTCTCCCGATTTCCACTCGGACAACAATATCGGCGGTGTGCCTTAAAGGTACCGCTTTTGGCGTCGTCATGTCCACTTTTCCGCTATACAATCAGCGTGCCGGCCCAGTCACGTAATATATGCGGATTCTACTCACACACAAGTGAATGCAAGGCATACTTGGTCAACAACCATACAGGTCATACTGAGGGTGGCCATATAAACAACTTTAACACTGTTACAAATATGCACCAAACTGTGAACCCACACCAAAACAAGAATGACAAACAATTTGGGAGAACATCTACCAGGGCAAGCATTCTCTTGAATTTCTCCCGATTTCCACTCGGACAACAATATCGGCGGTGTGCCTTAAAGGTACCGCTTTTAGCGTCGTCATGTCCACTTTTCCGCCATACAATCAGCGTGCCGGCCCAGTCACGTAATATATGCGGATTCTACTCACACACAAGTGAATGCAAGGCATACTTGGTCAACAACCATACAGGTCATACTGAGGGTGGCCATATAAACAACTTTAACACTGTTACAAATATGCACCAAACTGTGAACCCACACCAAAACAAGAATGACAAACAATTTGGGAGAACATCTACCAGGGCAACCATTCTCTTGAATTTCTCCCGATTTCCACTCGGACAACAATATCGGCGGTGTGCCTTAAAGGTACCGCTTTTGGCGTCGTCATGTCCACTTTTCCGCCATACAATCAGCGTGCCGGCCCAGTCA
This sequence comes from Nerophis ophidion, assembly GCF_033978795.1. NCBI lineage: Eukaryota > Metazoa > Chordata > Actinopteri > Syngnathiformes > Syngnathidae > Nerophis > Nerophis ophidion. Next base: position 49,999,933 of record NC_084624.1, read on the forward strand.
CGTAATATATGCGGATTCTACTCACACACAAGTGAATGCAAGGCATACTTGGTCAACAACCATACAGGTCATACTGAGGGTGGCCATATAAACAACTTTAACACTGTTACAAATATGCACCAAACTGTGAACCCACACCAAAACAAGAATGACAAACAATTTGGGAGAACATCTACCAGGGCAACCATTCTCTTGAATTTCTCCCGATTTCCACTCGGACAACAATATCGGCGGTGTGCCTTAAAGGTACCGCTTTTGGCGTCGTCATGTCCACTTTTCCGCCATACAATCAGCGTGCCGGCCCAGTCACGTAATATATGCGGATTCTACTCACACACAAGTGAATGCAAGGCATACTTGGTCAACAACCATACAGGTCATACTGAGGGTGGCCATACAAACAACTTTAACACTGTTACAAATATGCACCAAACTGTGAACCCACACCAAAACAAGAATGACAAACAATTTGGGAGAACATCTACCAGGGCAAGCATTCTCTTGAATTTCTCCCGATTTCCACTCGGACAACAATATCGGCGGTGTGCCTTAAAGGTACCGCTTTTAGCGTCGTCATGTCCACTTTTCCGCCATACAATGACGTGCCGGCCCAGTCACGTAATATATGCGGATTCTACTCACACACAAGTGAATGCAAGGCATACTTGGTCAACAACCATACAGGTCATACTGAGGGTGGCCATATAAACAACTTTAACACTGTTACAAATATGCACCAAACTGTGAACCCACACCAAACAAGAATGACAAACAATTTGGGAGAACATCTACCAGGGCAACCATTCTCTTGAATTTCTCCCGATTTCCACTCGGACAACAATATCGGCGGTGTGCCTTAAAGGTACCGCTTTTGGCGTCGTCATGTCCACTTTTCCGCCATACAATCAGCGTGCCGGCCCAGTCACGTAATATATGCGGATTCTACTCACACACAAGTGAATGCAAGGCATACTTGGTCAACAACCATACAGGTCATACTGAGGGTGGCCATACAAACAACTTTAACACTGTTACAAATATGCACCAAACTGTGAACCCACACCAAAACAAGAATGACAAACAATTTGGGAGAACATCTACCAGGGCAAGCATTCTCTTGAATTTCTCCCGATTTCCACTCGGACAACAATATCGGCGGTGTGCCTTAAAGGTACCGCTTTTAGCGTCGTCATGTCCACTTTTCCGCCATACAATGACGTGCCGGCCCAGTCACGTAATATATGCGGATTCTACTCACACACAAGTGAATGCAAGGCATACTTGGTCAACAACCATACAGGTCATACTGAGGGTGGCCATATAAACAACTTTAACACTGTTACAAATATGCACCAAACTGTGAACCCACACCAAACAAGAATGACAAACAATTTGGGAGAACATCCATACCGTAACACAACAGAACAAATGCCCAGAACCACTTGCGGCACTAACTCTTCCGGGACGCTACAATATACACCCCCGTTACCACCAAACCCTGCCGCCGAAAAGAGACATTCCATTTTATTTATTTATTTTTTATTTTTTTGATATGCCATTGACATTTCGGGAGAGCATCCGCACTGTAACACAACATCAACACGACAGAACAAATACCCAGAACCCCTTGCAGCACTAACTCTTTCGGGACGCTACAATATACACCCCCGTTACCAACAAAACTCGATTTTGCATGTCACTATAAAGTTATACAAGCCTTGCTTTGTTCAGTTTAGAATTTTGGCCCACTCTGTATTTGAGTTTGACACCCCTGTTGTAGAGTGTCGTCCCACACTCTGACGAGAGAATTCTACGCCTCCTCTTTTATTTGGACTTTCCCCTTATTTCAACAACTTTATGCGTGCATCTCTTATTCTTTTTAATAACATTGTTATTCTGAAGGTAACCAATAATAAGTGAAAAAAACTTTTGACCATTAATGCGACTTCTTGAAGAGGCGCGATAGAAATGGATGGACGGATTAAATTGTTTTTGAACGTTATTTTTAACACTGGGATTACCAGCGGACTTACTAATTACTTATCGTGTTAAGCAAACGTCACCTGATATTTATCCGAGAGCCAGATGCGGTCATCAAAAGAGCCACATCTGGCTCAAGAGCCATAGGTTCCCTAACCCTGCTTTAGTCGAATTCCTGCAAGCTGAAAGGTGAACAGTTCTACTGACACAGATGACAGCAGATGACGTATTTGTTCTTTTGACTGGTTTGAAATTAGTCACTGAAGATTTTTTTTTCTTCTGTCAGCACGTTTCTATGCACTAAATTGGTCTGATTTGTCAAATAATTCAGTTTTTTCTATTTTCATAGCGACAAGTTGGAGTTTCCCTGCTCTTATCTACTCCCTTTTTAGACCAGTTGATCTGCCGTTTCTTTTCTTTTCCTTCTATGTCCCACTCTCCTTTGTGGAGGGAGTCCGGTCCGATCCGGTGGCCATGTACTGCTCGCCTGTGTATCGGCTGGGGACATCTCTGCGCTGCTGATCAGCCTCCGCTTGGGATGGTTTCCTGCTGGCTCCGCTGTGAACGGGACTCTCGCTGCTGTGTTGGATCCGCTTTGGACTGGACTCTCGCGACTGTGTTGGATCCATTATGGATTGATCTTTCACAGTATCATGTTCTCATAGTCATTATTGTCACCGATGTCCCACTGGGTGTGAGTTTTCCTTGCCCTTATGTGGGCCTACCGAGGATGTCGTAGTGGTTTGTGCAGCCCTTTGAGACACTAGTGATTTAGGGCTATATAAGTAAACATTGATTGATTGATTGATTATCTCTAATGTGACTGATGGCCAAATTCAGTGTGCCTTTGGTTGATTGATTGAAACTTTTATTAGTAGATATTTCGTACAATTGACCACTAAATGGTAACACCCTAGTAAGTTTTTCAACTTGTTTAAGTCGGGGTCCACGTTAATCAACTCATGGTGGCCTCCCATACACTAGGGGGCGCTTGTGGTCATTTCAGCTTGTTTAGCTATGCTAAATGTAAATACTGTAAACCAGGGGTGCCCATTACGTCGATCGCGGGCTACCAGTCGACCGCGGGGGGTGTGTCAGTCGATCTCGAGCCAGGCTTTTAAAAAGAATAGACCTAAAAATTTGTGATCATTAATCTTCACCAAGACGTCACTTAAATGACATTCACGGTACCGGAGGGTCTTGTGAGATGGCGCTGGCTGCTGCGAGATCATTATTATTAAAATACGACCGAGAGGAAGGCGAGAAACACTTTTTATTTCAACAGACTCTCGCGCCGTACCTTCCGTCAAAACTCTAAAGGCCGACTGCACATTTCCTATCTTCACAATAAAAGCCCTGCTTCATGCTGCCTGCGCTAACTAAATACAGAGTCTCGGAAAACTGGCGTGCACAAGCGATCCCTCAGAAAGCTGGCGTGCACATCACTTGTGCACGCCAGCTTTCCGAGACTCTTATTTTGTTAGCGCAGGCAGCATGAAGCAGGGCTTTTATTGTGAAGATAGGAAATGTGCAGTCGGCCTTTAGAGTTTTGACGGAAGGGACGGCGCGAAAGTCTGTTGAAATAAAAAGTGTTTCTGGCCTTCCTCTCTGTCATTTTTTCATAATAATGAACTGGCAGCAGCCAGCGTCATCTCACAAGACCCTCGGGTGCCGTGAATGTCAATCAAGCAAGCTACGGAATTTGCCGCCAATGTTTTTCTTGTAAAGTGTATGGAAGCTGGATGAATTAGATGCCAAAAACCAACCACTTTCATGTGGTATTGTACAGAAAGGACAACTTTTTTTCTCCTCCATTTGAAAATGTGGGCGTTATCATCATTACTGTCTGATTCCAATCAATGCAAGTCATCAGAATCAGGTAATACACCAACTTATATTCTTGTCTTCGTGAAAGAAAGACATCTATATGTGTTACACATGCTTGTATTATCATTAAACACATTTAACTTGTTTACAAAAATGTCTCTTCCATAAATAAATAAATATAAATGATATATATAAATGAGGTAGATCCCCTCGAGTTGGTCAATTGAAAAGTAGCTCGCCTGCAGAAAAAGTGTGGGCACCCCTGCTGTAAAAGATAATCATACATCCTAACAAGCAAGTAACTTTAAAGCTACAAATCTAACAAATACTGTAAGTACAACATAGAGATTTTAAAGGAAAGGCAAAATAATAAAAAGTGCCGTTCTCCTTTGAACCTCGGAAACAGTATAGAAACTGAGTATTTATACCATGCAGGATAAAAAGCAGAGCAGTGATACAGGGGTTAGTGCATGTGCCTCACAATACAAAGGTCCTGAGTTCAATTCCGGTTTCGGGATCTCTCTGCGTGGAGTTTGCAGGTTCTCCCCGTGTTGGCCCTGTGATGAAGTGACGATTTGTCCAGGGTTTACTCGCCTTCTGCCCAAATACAGCTGATAGGCTCCATCCCCGAACGGGACACGCGGTAGTAAACGGATGGATGGATGAAAAGCACGAATTCAGCTGTTTTTATGTATTTAATTTTTTTGATGAAGGATCCGGTTGTCAAACAAATATATCTCATTGTTCTCATGTGTCTCAGTGAAGTTTCATAATATTTTCTTACATTTTAAGAGAAAACAAGAAAATGCACATTTGTTTTTCCAGATTATTTTTTTTGTCGTTGGGTAACACACACAGAAAAAACCCACCCCAGGGTTTAGATGTCATCCTCCATGTCTACTGAGTCGTCTTCCAAGAAGAGCAGCGGCAGGTCATTACGAAGCATGGTATACTGGGAAATGTTGGGTAATCCAGACATGACGCAGCAGCTCAAAGCACTGCGGGAGAGACCCATGTCATTGGCCGGGGACCATATACCAGTTTTTAGGTCGTAGTACTCCACAAGGTTGGTTGTGGAGATACCATTGTACCCCCCGGCCACAAAAAGACAATCCTCAACGACTTCGATGCCAAAGTTGCTTCTGGGGCATTGCATAGAAGGCAAACCAATCCATGTGTCCGTCTCAGGGTCGTAGGCTTCAGTGCTTGCCAGGCGGTCTTCGCCATCAAAACCTCCAACCTTCAGGGGAAATAAACAAAATTAAGAATAATGATTGACGAAAGAAAGAAAATAATACTCATAGTGCTAACCCTAACTCCAAAATTAACCCAAAAAGGTTAGGCTAATAAATGTTTGGTCTTAAAATGGGAACTTTTGGTCGGAATTAGAGATACTTCTGAGGCTAATCCATCATATCCAAAGTATAGTACGAGCATTATTAATCCAATATACAAAACCCCAAACCAGTGAAGTTGGCACATTGTGTAAACCAGGGGTGCCCATTACGTCGATCGCGATCGACTGGTCGATCTCGGAGGGTGTTTCAGTCGATCTCAAGCCAGGCATTAAAAAATAGACATAAAAATGAGCAATCATACCAAGACTTCACTTTCGTCAGTTGTTTGACATTCTCGGCATTATCGGGACAACACTACATCCTCAAGACCTTCCGTTATAGTGGTCTGATCACAGTAGGCGTGGGTGGAATATCGCGTGTGTAGAAAAAAACGAGATACTTGACATTCTCGGCATTATCGGGACAACACTAACTCCTCAAGACCTTCCGTTATAGTGGTCTGATCACAGTAGGCGTGGGTGGAATATCGCGTGTGTAGAAAAAAACGAGATACTTGACATTCTCGGCATTATCGGGACAACACTACATCCTCAAGACCTTCCGTTATAGTGGTCTGATCACAGTAGGCGTGGGTGGAATGTCGCGTGTGTAGAAAAAAACGAGATACTTGACATTCTCGGCATTATCGGGACAAGACTAACTCCTCAAAACCTTCCGTTATAGTGGTCTGATCACAATAGGCGTGGGTGGAATATCGCGTGTGTAGAAAAAAACGAGATACTTGACATTCTCGGCATTATCGGGACAACACTAACTCCTCAAGACCTTCCGTTATAGTGGTCTGATCACAGTAGGCGTGGGTGGAATATCGCGTGTGTAGAAAAAAACGAGATACTTGACATTCTCGGCATTATCGGGACAACACTAACTCCTCAAGACCTTCCGTTATAGTGGTCTGATCACAGTAGGCGTGGGTGGAATATCGCGTGTGTAGAAAAAAACGAGATACTTGACATTCTCGGCATTATCGGGACAACACTAACTCCTCAAGACCTTCCGTTATAGTGGTCTGATCACAGTAGGCGTGGGTGGAATATCGCGTGTGTAGAAAAAAACGAGATACTTGACATTCTCGGCATTATCGGGACAACACTAACTCCTCAAGACCTTCCGTTATAGTGGTCTGATCACAGTAGGCGTGGGTGGAATATCGCGTGTGTAGAAAAAAACGAGATACTTGGCATTATCGGGACAACACTAACTCCTCAAGACCTTCCGTAATAGTGGTCTGATCACAGTAGGCGTGGGTGGAATATCGCGTGTGTAGAAAAAAACGAGATACTTGACATTCTCGGCATTATCGGGACAACACTACATCCTCAAGACCTTCCGTTATAGTGGTCTGATCACAGTAGGCGTGGGTGGAATATCGCGTGTGTAGAAAAAAACGAGATACTTGACATTCTCGGCATTATCGGGACAACACTAACTCCTCAAGACCTTCCGTTATAGTGGTCTGATCACAGTAGGCGTGGGTGGAATATCGCGTGTGTAGAAAAAAACGAGATACTTGACATTCTCGGCATTATCGGGACAACACTAACTCCTCAAGACCTTCCGTTATAGTGGTCTGATCACAGTAGGCGTGGGTGGAATATCGCGTGTGTAGAAAAAAACGAGATACTTGACATTCTCGGCATTATCGGGACAACACTACATCCTCAAGACCTTCCGTTATAGTGGTCTGATCACAGTAGGCGTGGGTGGAATATCGCGTGTGTAGAAAAAAACGAGATACACATCGTGAGAGCACAGAGAGGCTGCGCAAGAATAAAATTAGCAGTCCTGTGCGCAAAATGAGTCTATGCATAAGTAATGTGTTTTTTACGCGTATTTTGCTACCAATGCCATCTATCTATCTATCTATCTATAAGAAATTAACTGCGAAGGCAGACACTTATTATTTATGGGCTCCACCGAGGGCAGGGGTCGGCAACCCAAAATGTTGAAAGAGCCATATTGGACCAAAAATACAACATCAAATATGTCTGGAGCCGCAAAAAAATAAAAGCCATATTACATACAGATGGTGTGTCATTAGATATACATTGAATTATGAGGACTTAAATGAAACTAAATGAGCTCAAATATAGCGAGGCATAATGATGCAATATAGCGTGTTAGCGTCGATTAGCTTGCAGTCATGCAGTGACCAAATATGTCTGATTAGCACTCCACACAAGTCAATGACATCAACAAAACTCACCTTTGTGCATTCATGCACAACGTTAAAAGTTTGGTGGACAAAATGAGACAGAAAAAGAAGTGGCATAGAACACGTCTTAGAAAGTCGGAGAAAGTATACATGTAAACCAGGGGTGGGCATTACGTCGATCGCGATCGACTGGTCGATCTCGGAGGGTGTGTCAGTCGATCTCAAGCCAGGCATTAAAAAATAGACATAAAAATGAGCAATCATCAATCATACCAAGACTTCACTTTCGTCAGTTGTTTGACATTCTCGGCACCCGAGGATCTTGTGAGATGACGCTGGCTGCTGCAAGCTCATATTTAAGAAAAAAAACACTAACAGGGCGGACGCAGAGAAACACATTTTATTTGTAGAGACTCCGTACCTACTGTCAAAACTCTAAAGACCGACTGCACAGTTCCTGTCTTCACCATAAAAGACCTGTTTCATCCTGCCTGTGCTAACAAAATAAGAGTCTCAGAAAGCTAGCGTGCACAAGCTAGCAAGCTACGGAGTTTGATGCCAATGTATTTCTCCCCCGCCCTCAGCGACCGCTTTCTCACTTGCTTGCCCACCCGCACACTCACTGACGTCACTCACCTGCTGCCAGACATTAAAGGGCCACACACATATGCTACTCTCATAACAAAGTGTTTAGAAACGAGTATGCAAGTTGGACAAATGAGATGCCAAATCCAACCACTTTCATGTGGTATTGGACAGAAAGGAGGTCTTTTTTTTTTCCTCCATTTGAAAATGCGGACGTTATCAGCACCACTGTCTGATTCCAATCAATGCAAGTCATCAGAATCAGGTAATACACCAACTTATATTCTTGTCTTCATGAAAGAAAGGAATCTATGTGTGTTAAACATGCTTGTATTATCATTAAACACCATTAAATTGTTAACAAAAATGTCTCTTTCATAAATAAATAAATATAAATTATAAATAGGAATGAGGTAGATCTCCTCGACTTGGTCAATTGAAAAGTAGCTCGCCTGCAAAACAAGTGTGAGCGCCCCTGGTGTAAATGGTAAATAAAAACAGAATACAATGATTTGCGAAGCAGTTTCAACCTATATTCAATCGAATAGACTGCAAAGAAAAGATACTTAAGGTTCAAACTGGTAAACTTTGTTATTTTTTTGCAAATATTAGCTCATATGGAATTGGATGGCACAAGTGGCATTAAAACCTGAGAAAGTTGAGGAATACTCTTTTAACAAACACTTATTTGGAACATCCCACAGGTGACCAGGCTAAATGGGAACAAGTGGGTGTCATGATTGGGTGTAAAAACAGCTACCATGAAATGCTTAGTCATTCATAAACAAGGATGGGGCGAGGGTCCCCACTTTTTGAACAAAGGCGTGAGCAAATTGTCGAACAGTTTAAGAGCAACATTTCTCAACAAGCTTTTGCAAGGAATTTAGGGTCTATAATATCAAAAGGTTCAGAGAATCCGGAGAAACCACTGGACGTAAGCGGCAATGCCCGTGACATCACTGTGTAAAGGATATCACCACATGGGCTAAGGAAAAAATCAGAAAACCACTGTCAGTAATTACAGATTGTCACTACATCTGTAAGTGTAAGTTAAAACTCTACTATATAAAGCGAAAGCCATTCATCAACAACACCCAGAAACGCCGCCGGCTTCGCTGGGCCTGAGCTCATCTAACATGGACTGATGCAAAGTGGAAAAGTGTTCTGTGGTCTGACGAGTCCACATTTTAAATAGTTTTTGGAAACTGTGGACATCGTGTCATCTGGACCAAAGAGGAAAAGAACCATCCGGACTGTTATAGGCGCAAAGTTCAAAAGCCAGCATCTTTGATGGTATGGTGGTGTATCAGGGCCCAAGGCATGGGTAACTTACACATCTGTGAAGGCACCATTAATGCTGAAAGGTACATGCAGGTTTTGAAACAGCATATATTGCCAAGCAACAACTTTTTTATGGACGCCCCTGCTTATTTTAGCAAGACGATCCCAAGCCCCATTTTGTACGTGTTACAACAGCGTGGCTTCATAGTAAAAGAGTGTGGGTACTAGACTGGCCTGTCTGGCGCACTATGACCCGTAAAATACGACAACGGAGAACAATTTAAGCTGTACATCGAGCAAGAATGGGAATTAAATCAAAAATGGGTCTCCTCAATTCCCAAACATTTACTGAGAGTTGTTAAAAGGAAAGGCCATGTAACACAGTGGTAAAAATGCGCCTGTACCAACTTTTTTGCAATGTGTTGCTGCCATTAAATTCGAAGTTAATGATAATTTGCAAAAAAAAAAAGGTTCTCAGTTTGAACATTAAATATATTTTCTTTGCAATCTATTCACTTAAATATAAATTGAAAATGATTTGAAAAAAATTGTATTCTGTTTTTATTTACGATTTACACGTGTCAACTTCATTGGTTTTGAGTTGGGTAATATTTAAAAAGGGGGTGTCCAAACTTTTTCCACAGAGGGCCGCACACGGAAAAATTCAAGCATGCGGGGGCCATTTTGATATTTTTCATTTTCAAACCATAACAAAATATATAGATTTTTTTTTTTAATCCTTAGGGCTCCTGGGGAGCATAGAGGGTCTCAGTCACTAAAATGTTAAAAATAAGTCAAGTTATTATTATTTTTTTATTTATTTAATGCTTACAGTAAATCTCTATGTCAACTTGAGGTTGATATAAATAAAAACAAATAAGGTTTTATGCCTTTTCTGTTAAAGACAACTTTGTTTTTTTTAGTAAAACTGAAATATGCAGTATTTTTAGATCGATAGATAGTACTTTATTGATTCCTTCAGGAGAGTTCCTTTATTTATTAATTAAAGCCCTCAAAGATCAATAATGCAGGACAACACTGCTTTTAATTATTTGATATTTTCGAGTAATCACAGTGAAAAGTTAAATAAAATCCTACTAAATATATTTCAGATCCAAAAGGTTCCCCACTCATAAAGTGATGCATTTTTAATTATTATTTTTTTTACTCATCTGTATAACTCATCTGTATACTCTAGCCTTTAAATAGACCTCCTTTTTAGACCAGTTGATCTGCCGCTTCTTTTCTTTCTCCTATGTCCCCCCCCTCCCTTGTGGAGGGGGTCCGGTCCGATGACCATGGATGAAGTACTGACTGTCCAGAGTCGAGACCCAGGATGGACCGCTCGTCGGGACCCAGGATGGACCGCTCGCCTGTATCGGTTGGGGACATCTCTACGCTGCTGATCCGCTTGAGATGGTTTCCTGTGGACGGGACTCTCACTGCTGTCTTGGAGCCACTATGGATTGAACTTTCACAGTATCATGTTAGACCCGCTCGACATCCATTGCTTTCGGTCCCCTAGAGGGGGGGGGGTGCCCACATCTGAGGTCCTCTCCAAGGTTTCTCATAGTCAGCATTGTCACTGGCGTCCCACTGGATGTGAATTCTCCCTGCCCACTGGGTGTGAGTTTTCCTTGCCCTTTTGTGGGTTCTTCCGAGGATGTTGTAGTCGTAATGATTTGTGCAGTCCTTTGAGACATTTGTGATTTGGGGCTATATAAATAAACATTGATTGATTGATTGATTGACTTTTACCACTTAAATTTCAAGATCAACTTCCGATATATCTGTCGATCTTAAGTTTGAACTATTATTTTGTTTGTTTTATGCTCTTTTGTCAAAACTTGGATGTTTTTATATGGCAACCACACAACATATGCAATACTTTTTCCACCTGGAACATTTTAAAATGATAATTTTTAAATAATTCATTATAACATAGATTTTTTTTGGTCCTCTTTTTTGAGCAATGGAGAAAAAAAAAACTGCCTGCATGGCAGCTTTGTGTCAACATTGCCACTTTTTCTCATTAGATTTCACCCCATTCCACTTTTTTTCAAATGTTTTTTTTTACATTTTTGCAATACTATCAATTTTGCAATTTTTGCAGAATGTGTGGCGGGCCGGTAAACGATTAGCTGCGGGCCGCACTTTGGACACCCCTGATTTAAAAGCATGTGATGGTTCAGTGTGACACTTACTGCATATACGTGGCCGCCATAGCCGACAATGCCAATCCCACTGCGGCGGCAGCTCATATGGGCTATGGAGATCCACTGGTTGGTTTCTGGGCTGTAACATTCTGCTGTTTGCAGGGACTCGTTTCCATTAAATCCACCACAAATGTAAAGCTGTGGTGAAGATAATATAAGAGATTTATTATTGATCTGAAGCAAAGTACCAAAATTACAGGTATTGTAGTCTCCGGGTATCTAATAGAAAAGAGATGACCTGCAAAAGGTCAAAGAAATGGGATCAAGATAAATAGTCCCTAAAAACATGGCCAATGAGGCCTACAATAACGTAAATTATGCAAGCACATTTTTAAGCCGGATAGCAAGAGAGCAACCATGCCTGGCTGAGTTTTGTGAAAACAGATTTTAAAGTACAGGAAAGGACAAAGCAAATACTGGAAAGCCAAGATATGTCCAGCTGACAAACTCAAAAGGTGCTTTCAAACAAAGTGCAGTGGTACTTCAACTTGCTAGTTCAAGTGAAACTCCCAAAAATTTAAATATCAGCATGAATTAATTTGTGTCAGCACATCAACTTCAAATGTGACATTAATATGAACTAGAGATGGCTTTTTTGCAGATATTGTCCAACTCTTAATTACCGATATATACAGTCGTGGAATTAACACATTGTTATACCTAATCTTATTGCTATGCCAGGCTGGATGCATTAAACAATGTAACAAGTTTTTCCAAAATAAATAAACGTGTATATTGTAGTGTCCCGGAAGAGTTAGGGTATTTGTTTTGTTGTGTTTATGTTGTGTTACGGTGCAGAGGTTCTCCCGAAATGTGTTTGTCCTTCTTGTTTGGTGTGGGTTCACAGTGTGGTGCATATTTGTAACAGTGTTAAAGTTGTTTGTACGGCCACCCTCAGTGTGACCTGTATGGATCTTGACCAAGTATGCATTGCATTCACAAGCCGTTGATATTATGTAACTGGGCGGCACGCAAAGGCACTGCTTTTAAGGTTTAAAGGCGCTTTGTACGTCTCCCTAAATCCATGTAGCACTACATTTTGTTGTGTTTATGTTGTGTTACGGTGCAGAGGTTCTCCCGAAATGTGTTTGTCATTCTTGTTTGGTGTGGGTTCACAGTGTGGTGCATATTTGTAACAGTGTTAAAGTTGTTTGTACGGCCACCCTCAGTGTGACCTATATGGATCTTGACCAAGTATGCGTTGCATTCACAAGCCGTTGATATTATGTAACTGGGCGTTATGCAAAGGCACTGCTTTTAAGGTTTAAAGGCGCTTTGTACGTCTCCCTAAATCCATGTAGCACTACGTACAGCAGCGTTTAAAAAAGTCATACATTTTATTTTCGGAAACAGATACAGATAAATTCCGATATTACATTTTAAAGCATTTATCGGCCGATAATATCGGCAGCCCGATATTATCTGACATCTCTAATATAAACTCATTACATGCAAAGCAAAATACGTCAAGCCTTTCTTTGTTGTCCAATTTTGATAATCATGGCTTACAGTTCTTGACACGCCCAAAATTCCAATTTGAGATTTTCATTAGCTGTAAATCATAATCATCAAAATCATATCAAAATAAGGTTTGGCATGTTGTGAGGCTATGTAATATATTACTTTCACCCTGTGTACTGTATCTACTTACTGGAATACACAACTTCCGTACACTATTCAGTTTATTTGAGTTTCACCTGTGTTTTAAGATATGCGCTGTCTGGCGACTTTTTGTTACGCCTTAATTTGCGGGCATAATTTGGGTTACGAGCAGAGGTGGGTAGATTACCCAAAGACTGTACTCAAGCAAGAGAGTACCGTTACTTTAGAATAATATGACTGAAGTAAAAAGTAAAAAGTAGTAATCGAAATAAATACTTCAGTAAGAGTAAGTAAGTGTTCTGTGAAAAAACTACTCAGGTTGTGAGTAGCTTGTGAGTAACTTCTGATTTATTCAGTAGTTATTGTTTAATGATTCCAACACATCCAACAAGTACAATTTATCCAAAAAGTTACGTAAGTAAATGTAACGCATTAAATGTAGAGCGTTACTACCCCCTCTCTGGTTACGAGACTTAATACCTGGTTGAAGTAGTAATTGTCCACAGTTCAAAAATTGACAGAATCCTGCCCTCTTACCACCGAAACCATACTTGCCAATCCTCCCGAATTTCAGTGTTCGTCACGGAAAATCTCCCGGGGTAACCATTCCCCCAAATTTCTCCTGATTTTAACCCGGACAACAATATTGGGGGCGTTTACCATGAATTGATTAACGTGGACCCCGACTTAAACAAGTTGAAAAACGTATTCGGGTGTTACCATTTAGTGGTCAATTGTACGGAATATGTACTGTACTGTGCAATCTACTAATAAAAGTTTCAATCAAAAGCCTTAAAGGCACTGCCTTTAGCGTCCTCTCTCACCTGAAAAGGAGATCATTATATATGTCTCCGTTATCCATAGGTTAATCTATAACCCCATAAAGTAGGCAGTCATGGAGCTATTTCTCAGGGTGTGTTTATTCCAGCCGGCACGTTAATACACTGACACACAACATCCGGATTCCCAACGTGCATTGCTTCAAAACTACGGCAAGTAGTAATGTCCAAAAACATAAGAGACGAAGCAGAAGAACGAAGAAGAGACATGGCGACGACGAGTAAGAAGAAGTACGCCTGCAAGTTCCAAAATGATTGGAAAAAATAATTTCAATTCATCCAGGACAGCTCGAAGGGGAAGGGGAATGCTGCTTGCAAATTTTGTAGATCAGATATCTCCATTGAACATGGTGGCCGAACGGATATACTCATTCGTGAATAGATTTTTTATATATATACATACCCCCCTCATTTCCCGAATTCGGAGGTCGCAAGGTATGACCAGAACTGAGAAAGTTATTGAAAAAGAGAAAAAGCCGACAACCAAATCAGAGAAACAAACCATTTTCAATCAGGTCCTACCAGTTCGCAGCTGAACCAGCTTGAGTCAGCCCGGCAGCTCGCAACCGGCCTCCGATGCTGTGTTTGACTTGTTTCAGTTCGTTCTGTCAAGTCCTTATTTAACAAACTGGATGGTCAAGCATTACCTTTGGTACACAAACATACATATCGCCTGCTGTCAATCAACTCTGACCTCTCAGGTCCATCAATGAAAGACGAGGACCGTAACAGCAACAGAAGTCTGGTAAGGGTTAAGAAATATTACCAGATTTTCCGGACCATAGGCCATACCAAATTATAAGGCACAATGCCGATGAATGGTCTAATGTTTATCTTTTTTCATATGTTATCGGGCACATTAAAGGAGTCATATTATTATCATTTTTTTCTAAATTAAAAACATAACATCTAATGGTGGTTCTTTCATCAAAATGTTGCATAGATTATGTTTTACTTGAACGCTTCCGGGTGCGCCGTTTAGGGGGCGGTCTTATTTACGTAGCCCACCTTCGCCAGCGTCTTCTTCTTTGTTGTAGCGGTGTAGCGTGCAAGGACGGGTGTGGAAGAAGTGTCAAAAGATGGCGCTAACTGTTTTAATGACTTTCAGACTTGACTTAAATCAATAACGGAGCAGCATCTCCTCATCCGGAAACAACAACAGAAAAAACGTGAAAAACAGTCCGACCGGACTCTCTGTCTCTAATAACTAAAGTTCCTTGGGTGAATAATGTAAACTCACTACACCGGTATGTTTTAAAGCTTTTATGGCGAGTTTATTGACAGATATAGAAAGGAACTTGACACTACTTTATATTAGAAATGGCAACAGCGGAGGATGAATGTCCCATAACAAGACGATAGAAAAAAAGAAGCTTATCGACTACGGAATCAGGATGGACTACAATGGCGGACACGCAAAATTTTTCAGGATTTATGCAGATCCGAAATACAGATCAGCAGGTACCAGAAGGTAAGAAAAGTAGCTTTTGCATAATATTGCGAAACAAAACGCAAGATAATACGTCTTACTTTATTCACAGACCATAATACTCATATGTTGAGGCATATCGAGCGGTGCGGCTTTGTACTTTACCAAAGTCATACTAAAACATTTTGATGGATTTTTGAGCGCCGTGTGTAATGTTTTATATTTTCAATTGAACATATAAAATGTTGGTGTTGTTTACTTGAGTCATATTGCAGTCTACAAGTATATCTTGTGTATGACTGCCGTAGTATTGCAGCCTACACTTGTCTCTTATGTGAGACTGACATCTACTGGTCACACTTATCATTACACCATGTACCAAATAAAATAGCTTCAAGGTGGGTAAGCTCAACCGAAGTTATTCTTTACATTTGGTGCACCAGGGTATAAGGCGCACTGTCGAGTTTTGAAAAACATTTTTTTTTTAAGTGCACCTTATAGTCCGTAAAATACGCTGCATTATTTTATAAAACTGCTGTGTTTGTAATATGATATTGTGTCAGAGTTGTATCTAAGTTATCACAAAACTGTTTTTCAATGAGTTCCCGTCGAGCAGACAAAAGCTGTCTTTGATCTTACCAATCAAAAGGCTTGTAAAACTCCACTGTGTAGGATGGGAAGCGACATGAAGGTGTCCGTTTCTTTGATGTATTATAATCCACAGGAAGATTTTGTCTTGACCCGAGATCTATAAAGCAGAGGGGAAGTAGGACCCGACCCCCCTCCAGGCACGTTTTCTTTTAACTGTTTTGTGACCAAAAGCAGTAGCTGTTTATGACCCCCCTTCCCCTTAGAAACAGCTGTTGCCATGTAATCAGGGAAAGTCCAAATAAAAGAGGCGTACAATCTTTCGTCAGAGCGTGGTGGGACACTGTACAAGGGTACAGGTCTACGCGTTTCTCCTCATTGAGCCAAATTTAATTCTGTCTGCTTAATTCCTTGCTTCTTTGTCTGTTTAATGGTGTCATCAGTGTTTGAACCTGACATAATGTTTTTTAAACAATATCTCATATCGAAATTTGTGTTTAAAGACCTACTAAAATGAGATTCTCTCATTTAAACGGGGATAGCAGGTCCATTCTATGTGTCATACTGGATCATTTGGCGATATTGCCATATTTTTGCTGAAAGGATTTAGTAGAGAACATCCACAATAAAGTTCGCAACCGGAGAAAAGCCCTGCCTCTACCGGAAGTCGCAGACGATGACGTCACATGTTGATGGCTCCTCACATATTCACATTGATTTTAATGGGAGCCTCCAACAAAAACAGCTTTTCGGACCGAGAAAACGACAATTTCCCATAAATTTGAGCGAGCATGAAAGATTCGTGTTTGAGGATATTGATAGCGACGGACTAAACAGAAAAAAACAAACAAAAAACGCGATTGCATTGAGACGGATTCATATGTTTTTAGACACATTTACTAGGATAATTCTGGGAAATTCCTTATCTTTCTATTGTGTTGCTAGTGTTTTAGTGAGTTTAACAGTACCTGATAGTCGGAAGTGTACGTCTCAGGGAAGTCGTCGGCAGCTGTATGGGCGGCACAAGCTCAGCTGATATCCGGTAAGAAGCGACTTTTTAACCACAATTTTCTCACCGAAACCTGCTGGTTGACATTCGGTTGATATCCATGTCCGCTCTGATCCATAGTAAAGTTTCACCTCCGTGAATATTAAACAAGGAATCCCCGTGTGTTTGTGTGGCTAAAGGCTAAAGCTTCCCAACTCCATCTTTCTACTTTGACCTCTCCAATATTAATTGAAGAAATTGCAAAAGATTCAGCAACACAGATCTCCAAAACATTATGCCGTTAAAGCAGACGACTTTTAGCTGTGTGTGTGCGCAGACTGCGTGGTCGGTAGTAGTGGGTTTCAGTAGGCCTTTAAATGGGTAATGCTGATTTTAGATACGAGTATTTTGAGTTACTAGCTCGCGAGTTGAGGTACCACTATACACTTCTGGAAACACAAAGCTGAAATCAAGACCCTGGCATTTCACCAGGGCTGTGCGGACTGTTTCTTAGCTCCACCCACCTTGTCGTTGAGGGCTGTGCAGCTTGCGTCACTCCTCAGTTCGTTCATGCTGGCAATAAGAGTCCACTGGTTGGTTTCAGGCGTGTAGTACTCTGCAGTCTTTAGTCGCACTCGTCCATCATGACCTCCGATTGCGTATATGCATCCGTTCAGCACAGTTACGCTCACGTAGCAGCGGCGATAGTGCATGGGCGCCACTTCCTGCCAAGCCCTTGTGTTCAGGTCAAAGCGGCTGACGGTGTTGTAATGTTCCGTGCCGTCAAATCCACCCAGACAGTAGATGCAGTCATTGAGGAAGGCGGCGCCGCAGTATGCACGGGGCTGATCCATGTCGTCTAAAAGACTGACCCAGCAGTTGGCGTGCACGTCGTAGGCCTCGATGCATTGTGTGGGGTTTGCGCCACTCCAGCCTCCGATCGCCAACAGGATGGCGGAAGGCAGGCGAGGACGGGCGATGACGTTGCAATAGCCGGACACGGAGTGGGTCGTCATGTGACGAATCACTCGGCCGGCAAAAGCCACCATGTCCAGGCATTTGCTGCTGTTCTGCACCAGGTGATTGGTCAACACGTTGATGGTGATGTACTCCTCACTCGTCAGCGCTAGACGCACCTGCATGACGGCAAGAAGACTGTCCTTAAGTCCAGTTGATTGATAGATAATCATACTGTAATAGTAATTCAAAATATGAGGTAGAAATGGTAAAACCGGTGTTACTTTGTAGAGTTAAAAGATTGTGAAATTTGATTGATGACTGGGAGAGCAATGCAAATGTTTTCTTTGAACTCTGATACCATAGCCATCTTCAACCCTAAACTAATACCCTCCCACCTCCCAGGATTGTAAATAATCAAATGTATATACTTGTTCTTATGCTTTCTGATCTCTCTATGTCCACTACTTGCTGTACACATATCCTACGAAGTCAGTCTGGATGCAGACTGCTGGTCTGATATCTTCTTAGGACAAAGACTCCGGTCAAGGAGTAGGCCACGGAGAGGCTTTCAGGCACGTTTTAATGGTGATTTAGTGTGATTTAGGTGTGTGTGGGTATGTGCGCGTGTGTTAGTTTAGTCAGGAACGCACACAATGCTGTTTACACAATCACCCAAGAGCCCGTATTACGCAAAACGCTACAAACAGGAAATGACGTCTCAGACTAGATCGCCAAATTAGGAGCACAGGAAATCTAACATCTCAAAACTGCGTCAGAATAAGATAAGACTAAAACAGTTTCTGACACAGACCTACACTGTTTCAATGTCTATTTCTCCGATGATGCCATTTTTGACGACTGAAGGGTGGGAGAGCAATGCAAATGTTTTCTTTGAACTCTGATACCATAGCCATCTTCAACCCTAAACTAATACCCTCCCACCTCCCAGGATTGTAAATAATCAAATGTATATACTTGTTCTTATGCTTTCTGATCTCTCTATGTCCACTACTTGCTGTACATATATCCTACGAAGTCAGTCTGGATGCAGACTGCTGGTCTGATATCTTCTTAGGACAAAGACTCCGGTCAGGGAGTAGGCCACGGAGAGGCTTTCAGGCACTTTTTAATGGTGAAGTCGAACTAGTGTGATTTAGGTGTGTGTGGGTGTGTGTTAGTTTAGTCAGGAACGCACACAATGCTGTTTACACAATCACCCAAGAGCCCGTATTACGCAGAACGCTACAAACAGGAAATGACGTCTCAGACTAGATCGCTAAATTAGGAGCACAGGAAATCTAACATCTCAAAACAGCGTCAGAATAAGATAAGACTAAAACAGTTTCTGACACAGACCTACACTGTTTCAATGTCTATTTCTCTGATGATGCCATTTTTGATGACTGAAGGGCTGATATCAACCAAACCTAACCTAACCCCCGCCCCCTCCACATCCCACACTCTGGATTGTAAATAATGTAAATAACTCAATGTATATACTCTGATGATTAACTTGTGGGATGACTGAATTATGCTGATAGTATATATTTGTACCATGAATTGATTAACGTGGACCCCGACTTAAACAAGTTGAAAAACGTATCCGGGTGGTCAATTGTACGGAATATGTACTGTACAATCTACTAATAAAATTTTTACTCAAATCAATCATTTGTCATGTAAAAATACTTCAAACTTACAAGCCTCTCAACAAGTACAACCTCTTAAGACCGAAAGCGCTTGTGGACTTACTCGAGCCAGCAGGAGTGCCAGGTTTCTGCCTCGCTCCCAAGGGGCTTGTGCAACCCAGCGTAGGATGGCCTCGTAAACGGTGTTTTCCTTTTTTACTATTAGGTCGTCTCTGTCAAGGATGTCGCAGAAGTCCTGCATAGAGAGTGTCCGCAGCTCATCAGAGTTTGCAACATCCTCAAAGTGGTATAGGATGAATTGGTAGGCCTTGAGCTGCAGCTCTGGGGTGTAACAGTTCTTTGTGAACTGCCAGATGCCGATGCAGTTCTCTGGGCAGAGCTGCTCTGTTAGAAACGTGCAGCAGGTTTGAACAATGGCTATCATATTGAACTCATCGGCTGCTATCAACAAGTCCTTTACATTGTCCTCTGTCACTGACACAGAGCCGGTGTATGCAAAATCAACAATGAGCTGCATTAAGTGAGCTGTCAGACCACGTATGGCATAGACCCTCTGGTCTGGGGTTGACCAACGTAGAAAGAGGGCTCTGAACATCAGGATAAAGACACAGAAGATATGATAATATTCAACATTTAGGGGGCAGGGAAGCAGAAGAAAAACAATGTGGACTTTTTTTAAAAGTCCAAAGCCTTTCGTTAATATTAAGTCAACTCACCCAAAGTACGGGCTGCAGTTGCAAAGAATGATCTTATGGATATGAAATTCTGCATCGCCAACTGTGATGATTGCATCGCTAATTCCTTTCGTGAGATGCAATTCGTTGTACACTGAGCCAGACTGGTATGAAAACTTCCCATCGTGACTCATCTTTGCCAGTTTGTTGCCATTTCTTCACACGTTCGGCTTCTGCCCGGTCTGAGCGCGAGCTACATACTGCGGAGCTGCAGGGGAAGATCGTGCGTGATGGCGGCATTCTGTGTCATCAGCAGATACATCATCTGCATCATCAAGGCTCTCAGCGCTTTGATTTTAAAAGGAAACATCACTGGCTGTTTTCTCTCCAAACCCCTAATTGTTCGATTTCTAAACACAATTATTCAGCAACACACTTTTTCCTGCGTTCACAAACTAATTTCCTCATTATTTGTGTGCACATTTTTTCTAATTAGACACTCAGACTTCCTTTTTATTGTCATTCAAATTTGAACTTTACAGCACAGATAAGAACAATATTTTGTTACATAAGCTCATGGAAGTGCAGGATAAAGAAAGTAATGAGGTGCATATAGAATTAAATATACATATAAATAATATATAAGTATATATATATAATAGATTACTGTACAGATAAATATATTGCACTTTTTCACATGCGTCCACATTTATGGATGTATGTTAAATTGTCTTTTTTTTATTCCAGCGAGTTAATCCATTTTTGGGGGGAGTTGAGGGGATATTTTAATTATGATGCTTTCAAGAGTCTTACACCCTGATGGAAGAAGCTGTTACAGAACCTGGAGGTTCTGCTTCGGAGGCTGCGGAACCTCTTTCTAGAGTCCAGCAGTGAAATAAATGATAAATGGGTTGTACTTGTATAGTGCTTTTCTACCTTCAAGGTACTCAAAGCGCTTTGACACTACTTCCACATTTACCCATTCACACACACATTCACACACTGATGGAGGGAGCTGCCATGCAAGGCGCCAACCAGCACCCATCAGGAGCAAGGGTGAAGTGTCTTGCTCAGGACACAACAGACGTGACGAGGTCGGTACTAGGTGGGATTTGAACCAGGGACCCTCGGGTTGCGCACGGCCACTATCCCACTGCGCCACGCCGTCCCTAAAACAGTCCTTGGTGGGGGTGGGAGGAGTCTTTGCAGAATTTCTGAGCTCTGGTCAGGCAGCGGCTTTTAGCATTGCTAAACAACTTTCCCTTGCCCAGATAAGGTCAATTCAGTGATTAAATTCATTCAAGATCAGTTACTTACCGACACAACATATTCCTGAGTATCAATCAATCAATACTTATTTATATAGCCCTGAATCACAAGTGTCTCAAAGGGCTGCACAAACCACAACGACATCCCTGGTATATGGGCAAGGAAAAACTCACCCCAGTGGGACGTCGGTGACAGTGACTATGATGACTATGAGAAATCTTGGAGAGGACTGCGTATATCACCCAGGGGAGACCGAAAGCAATGGATGTCGAGATGTCCTAGTGCAGGGGTGTCCAAACTTTTTCCACTGAGGGCCACAGACTGAAAAAACAAAGCAAGCGGGGGCATTATTTTTATTTTAAAAACCAATACAATATACGTATAACAAATATACATTTAGGCCTCCACTCAGGCTTGATTCCAGGGACCCCAGAGGGTTTTGGTCAAAAAAATATTACAAATGTGTCATTATTCAGCATTATTTTGTTTCTATTATTGTTCAAGTTTTAAATCTCCAGATCAACATTAGGTCCACCTGTCAATTTAATGATTTTAAAGATTTAAGTTGTGTGCTCTTTTTGTCAAAGAAAACACTGTTTTTTTGGTGGAAAAAAAACACAAAATATGCAATATTATCACCCACTATTTTTTTTTAAGTGGAATGTTTGAGATTATATAATTGGAGCCTTAAAAAAGTCATTAACTGATTTTAATTGATTTTAATTCATTATTATTTTTTGAGCAATGACGCTTAAAAACAAATAACACTAAAATTATTGGGGATCCACAAGGGTCCTACTCATTAAAGTGTTAAAAAATAAATTATACATTTTTTTTACTGTTTACTTTTAACACAATAATCTTGAGATCAACTTAAGATCTATCCGTCAATTATACGTTTTATTTTTGTTTGTTATTTGTTCATTTTAGGCCCTTCTTTAAAAAAAAAAACAGCTAATATTTTTTTATATGGCAAACACAAAATATGCAACATTTTCCCCCAAAAATATCTCAAAGTGGAAAATTTAACGTGACGTAATTTGAGCCTTGAATAGGTCAATTATTCCAAATGACATTGATTGTGATTCATTATTATTTTTCAAAGAAAGAAACGGCCTGCATGGCAGATATGTGTTATTAGAGTAAACATTGCAAACTTTTCTTGTTACATTTCACCCGTTTGCTCCTTTATATCACTTTTTACGTTTTAAAAATTTTTCAATCGTATTTTTTAAATGTGCCGTGGGGCTGTTAAAAAACTGTCCCGGGCCGCATTTCGGAAACCCCTGTCCTAGTGTCATTGGAGCCACCGTGTACAACTATGTTCGCATAGCTAGTGGTGTCGTAAGTGTTTACTAGGCCTGTTGCGAGTTTGCTCCCTAAGATTAGCTTCAATGTCAGGTGCTCTGGCCTCGGGAATACACTTACCCGGTAATTGTGTCTGGTTTGCTAAGCTTTATGTTTCAGGTGATGGAGTCCCTTATGTCTAAAGTGTGGTGCCCGGTAGACTAGGGTGTAGGACTAGTATACTTACCAACCCTCCTGGATTTTCCGGGAGACTCCCGAAATTCAGCGCATCTCCAGAAAACCTCCAGGGACAAATTTTCTCCCGAAAACTTCCCGAAATTCAGGCGGAAATGGAGGCCACGCCCCCTCCAGCTCTATGCGGACCTGAGTGAGGACAGCCTGTTTTCACGTCCGCTTTCCCACAATATAAACAGCGTGTCTGCCCAATGACGTTATAACTAGAATAATCGAGGGCCAGTTCTTGGTTTGTTATGTGGGTTTATTGTTAAGCAGTTTTATTAACGTCCTCCCTGCTCGGTAACAACACACAATAACAGCAGTAGTCACGTTTTCGTCGACCGTAAAGAAGTTCATCTGCCGTAAACAGCAATGTTGAGACACTCTGAAACAGGACAATACTGCCATCTACTGTACATGCATATGGTTAGAAAAATAGCGACAGAGAATAGAACAAGGATGGACAATTCAACCCTTAACTCAACAATGAGTAGATGAGTGTTATGTGTGTGTATATGGGTAAATAAAGTATAAAAAAAAAACAGCTAATATTTTTTATATGGCAAACACAAAATATGCAACATTTCCCCCCAAAAATATCTCAAAGTGGAAAATTTAACGTGACGTAATTTGAGCCTTGAATAGGTCAATAATTCCAAATGACATTCATCCATCCATCCATCCATTTTCTACCGCTTATTCCCTTTCGGGGTCACGGGGGGCGCTGGCGCCTATCCCAGCTACAATCGGGCGGAAGGCAGGGTACACCCTGGACAAGTCGCCACCTCATCGCAGGGCCAACACAGATAGACAGACAACATTCACACTCACATTCACACATTAGGGCCAATTTAATGTTGCCAATCAACCTATCCCCAGGTGCATGTCTTTGGATTGTGATTCATTATTATTTTTCAAAGAAAGAAACAGCCTGCATTGATTGATTGATATATGTGTGTAGCTAGAATTCACTGAAAGTCAAGTATTTATTTTATATATATATATATATATATATATATATATATATATATATATATATATATATATATATAGGAAAGAAAAGGGGCAACAGTTTAGCCCAGATGGGGGTCAGGAAGAGATAACACAACTAAAGCCCACATGTCACATCAAAGACACAGGAGACAGAGCTTGATCAGATTAGAGGTCTCCTGCAGAGCGTCACATTCCTAAGCGTAATAAACCACTTCTGGCGACCCGTTCAAAGAACATCATCAATTAAAACGAGTACAAGTAATTTTGCTATCACACTTCCAATACCGATATTGGGGATTTGGATTTTAGCTGGCATCCAATTTGATGTTAGCACAAATGATACATTTGTTATTTTGAAGTGCGGAATTTTAGAAATGGCTTGATCAAGTGAAATTACTGAGAACGGTAGGTATGAAAAGCGCTAACCTATTAACTGTCTGGAGTGGCCTTATGCTGTCTTTAATGTTGAAGTGAAGTGGTCATTATTTATTTGGTGACACCTAAAGGCCACAATAATTCAGTTAAGCTTATGACGCAGTGAGTTAAAATGATGCAGACTGGATACTGAATACTTTAATACACTTCTTCCTTGGAGAATACTATGTAAGTGTAATATACAATTATAATTATTTGATAATAGTTTATATTGACCAATGTGTTGTTTTGAATTGCAATATTGTTCATTTAAGGTCACTTACAACAAATACCGAGCTTGAGTGCTATCATTTGCTTAGCCGTTGTGTATATCATGTTTACCTTTTGTACAAACCCCGTTTCCATAAGAGTTGGGAAATTGTGTTAGATGTAAATATAAACGGAATACAATGATTTGCAAATCCTTTTCAACCCATATTCAAATGAATGCAATACAAAGATGAGATATATGCAAATAATAGTTATGGTAGCTTATAATTCCATGGCATGCAACACGTGCCAAAGTAGTTGGGAAAGGGCATGTTCACCACTGTGTTGCATCACCTTTTCTTTTAACAACACTCAAACGTTTGGGAACTGAGGAAACTGATTGTTGAAGCTTTGAAAGTGGAATTCTTTCCCATTCTTGTTTTATGTAGAGCTGTCGTATTTTAAGCTTACGAGGAGTGATTTCTCCAGATTCTCTGAACCTTTTAATGATATTATGGACTGTAGATGTTGAAATCCCTAAATTTCTTGCAATTGCACTTTGAGAAACGTTGTTCTTGTTACTTATTGGAAGACATTTAGATGTCAACTGATGTCCAGCTTTGCACATGCATACATTCTGCAGAACTGCTCAGAGATTGTCGATGCAAGCTGATATAATTTCATTACTTTATATGATTATATATTTTTGCTAGTAAAAATTAAACAGCGTTAAAAACCAGGTGTCTACAACCGGAAGTAAACGCCCTGGACTTAAACCTAACGTGCAACCCTTATTTTTCCTTAATTTTTGAAAGCATTTTAAAACCTTTACAAATTGAAATCAATCAATCAATCAATGTTTACTTATATAGCCCTAAATCACTAGTGTCTCAAAGGGCTGCACAAACCACCACGACATCCTCGGTAGGCCCACATAAGGGCAAGGAAAACTCACACCCAGTGGGACGTCTGTGACAATAATGACTATGAGAACCTTGGAGAGGAGGAAAGCAATGGATGTCGAGCGGGTCTAACATGATACTGTGAAAGTTCAATCCACAATGGACCCAACACAGTCGCGAGAGTCCAGTCCAAAGCGGATCCAACTCAGCAGCGAGAGTCCCGTTCACAGCGGAGCCAGCAGGAAACCATCCCAAGCGGAGGCGGATCAGCAGCGCAGAGATGTCCCCAGCCGATACACAGGCAAGCAGTACATGGCCACCGGATCGGACCGGACCCCCTCCACAGGTGAGAGTGGGACATAGAAGAAAAAGAAAAGAAACAGCAGATCAACTGGTCTAAAAAGGGAGTCTATTTAAAGGCTAGAGTATACAAATGAGTTTTAAGGTGAGACTTAAATGCTTCTACTGAGGTGGCATCTCGAACTGTTACCGGGAGGGCATTCCAGAGTACTGGAGCCCGAACGGAAAACGCTCTATAGCCCGCAGACTTTTTTTGGGCTTTGGGAATCACTAACAAGCCGGAGTCCTTTGAACGCAGATTTCTTGCCGGGACATATGGTACAATACAATCGGCAAGATAGGATGGAGCTAGACCGTGTAGTATTTTATACGTAAGTAGTAAAACCTTAAAGTCACATCTTAAGTGCACAGGAAGCCAGTGCAGGTGAGCCAGTACAGGCGTAATATGATCAAACTTTCTTGTTCTTGTCAAAAGTCTAGCAGCCGCATTTTGTACCAACTGTAATCTTTTAATGCTAGACATGGGGAGACCCGAAAATAATACGTTACAGTAATCGAGACGAGACGTAACAAACGCATGGATAATGATCTCGGCATCTTTAGTGGACAAAATGGAGCGAATTTTTGCGATATTACGGAGATGAAAGAAGGCCGTTTTAGTAACGCTTTTAATGTGACTCAAAGGAGAGAGTTGGGTCGAAGATAATACCCAGATTTTTTACAGAGTCACCTTGTTTTATTATTTGGTTGTCAAATGTTAAAGTTGTATTATTAGAGGTCGGTGTCTAGCAGGACCGATAATCAGCATTTCCGTTTTTTTGGCATTAAGTTGCAAAAAGTTAGCGGACATCCATTGTTTAATTTCATTAAGACACGCTTCCAACTGACTACAGTCCGGCGTGTTGGTCATCTTTAGGGGCATGTAGAGTTGGGTGTCATCAGCATAACAGTGAAAGCTAATACCGTATTTGCGTATGACGTCACCTAGCGGCAGCATGTAGATGCTGAAGAGTACAGGGCCAAGGACCGAACCCTGGGGAACTCCACACGTTACCTTAACATAGTCCGAGGTCACACTGTTATAGAAAGATAAATATATTTCAACACTCAAATCCAGGTAATATGGGTCTTAAGGAAGAACAATATGTAATGTTTTCTCTGCCAAGTATACTGTGTCTATTTATCCAAAATAAAACTTGGTTAAAAGGTCTCAATGTGTGTATCAGTACTTTTTGAGCACGTTCAACAATGCTATGATAATCATGATGTAGTCATAATAACTGATATGAAATGTTCATATTGTTACATGCCTAATCCAATGTGACACTGATGTACTCTACAAAGTCAAGTTCAACATCTCCCATTTGCTTGTGGAGCTCAGTTCTGTGTGGAATAACCTTAAAAGATGCTATTGCTAATAAAGGTCCATGACGTATCTGGAAAACTGGATACGTCTGTTTAGATTAGATTAGATAGTACTTTATTCATTCCGTCAGGAGAGTTAAAATTTTCAGCACAATCCCATTCAAGTTTAGACAAACATTACAGGGAGACAGAACAGGATCGCTGACGGGTCTGCCGGCTTCCAGCGCCCCTTACAAAAAAGATGAGATAAAGGTAAACAAAGAGGGGGAGTGGGTTTTGATGAAGACTTCAGCACTGGAAGGAAAGTGCTTGACATATCATCCTTGAAGTATTAAAATATGAAGGTATTTTACTTCTGGAAATGGGATGGGTTGATGAAAGTAGATTACAATTCTGGGTTCTGAGGGATGGTCTTTTTATCTCAGAAATTATGGCTTCATTTTCAGAGGTCTAAAAATAAACTTTGCGGTTCTGGTTTGTTCCTTGAAACCTCAGTGAAGTCTTGTAGTGTACCATGAACGAGATGTATTAAAAGACTGAAAAAGCTCTTCAGAATTAAAAAGTCTTTATTGACCTCTGGTGGGCTTACTGAATCACACTAAACAGATAAATATGTATGAACCAGTGTGGGCAATTTAGTTATTTTCTCTGCTTTTCCTGTTAAGCATTTCCTTTTATAATAATGGATCTATTTTACAGTTTATTGGAGTTTTCCCGATTGGTTGAAAAGCTGGTTCAGGTTCACTTTTTCGACAGCACAAATAATTACTCTACAACTTAGATGTCCTCCTCTATATCCATGATATCATCTTCCAAAAAGAGCAATGGCAGATCATTCCGAAGCATAGCGTATTGGGCCATGTTGTAAAACCCAGTCATCACGCAGCAAGTCAAGGCGCTACGGGAGATCCCCATGTCGCTGGCTGCGGACCAAATACCAGTTGTCAGGTCGTAGTACTCAACAAGCTTTGTTGTAGAGATGCCATCGAACCCTCCGGTGACAAAGAGACGATCCTCAACTACTTCGATGCCAAAGTTGCTCCGGGGACAATCCATGGGGGCCAATACAAACCAGTTGTTAGTCTGGGGGCTGTAAGCCTCAGCGGTAGTCAGACGTGTTTGACCATCATAACCTCCGACCTTTAGGAGCAAACACAAAATGGAGAGTGAAATATTCAGAAATTGTACAAAAGGTTTCCTAGTGTCATGATCCGCTACCCGGACCATAGATTTTGTAGATTTTTTAGTTTGTTTGTGCACTTCCTTGTTTGTTCTGTCACCATGGTTGCTTATTTGGTTCACCTGCTCCTTGTTTCCGGACTCACACCTGTTTGTTGATTACCATCCTTATTTAAGCCTGCCCTTTCAGTTGACTCGTTCTTGCATCTTAGCTTTTGTTACCCGTAACAAGTGACAACGCTGATCCCTGTTTCTGGTAGACCTGTTTTTGTATTTTGCTAGCTCCCACGCTATGCTTATGTTTTCTTGTAGCTCCCATGCTAGTTGTTTGTTATACCTTTTCTGCGTAACGCAAGTTTTCTGTTTCCTAGTCTGTTTAAGTTTGAATTAATCTAGATTTTCTTACCTTTACGCTGTGTTCGAGCCCGAACTGCATCTTGAAAGAACGCACCCGCTTCACCATGCCCAGCAAACGTCACAATGTCATTATCCGTTACCCGGATCATAGGTTTTGTGGATTTTTGAGTTTGTTTGTGCACTTCCTTGTTTGTTCTGTCACCATGGTTGCTTATTTGGTTCACCTGCTCCTTGTTTCCGGACTCACACCTGTTTGTTGATTACCATCCTTATTTAAGCCTGCCCTTTCAGTTGACTCGTTCTTGCATCTTAGCTTTTGTTACCCGTAACAAGTGACAACGCTGATCCCTGTTTCTGGTAGACCTGTTTTTGTATTTTGCTAGCTCCCACGCTATGCTTATGTTTTCTTGTAGCTCCCATGCTAGTTCTGTTTGTTATACCTTTTCTGCGTAACGCAAGTTTTCTGTTTCCTAGTCTGTTTAAGTTTGAATTAATCTAGATTTTCTTACCTTTACCCTGTGTTCGAGCCCAAACTGCATCTTGACAGAACGCACCCGCTTCACCATGCCCAGCAAACGTCACAATGTCATTATCCGTTACTCGGATCATAGGTTTTGTGGATTTTTGAGTTTGTTTGTGCACTTCCTTGTTTGGTACCTTGCAAGTTTTCTGTTTCCTAGTCTGTTTAAGTTTTAATTAATCTAGATTTTCTTACCTTTACGCTGTGTTCGAGCCCAAACTGCATCTTGACAGAACGCACCCGCTTCACCATGCCCAGCAAACGTCACAATGTCATTATCCGTTACCCGGATCATAGATTTTGTAGATTTTTTAGTTTGTTTGTGCACTTCCTTGTTTGTTCTGTCACCATGGTTGCTTATTTGATTCACCTGCTCCTTGTTTCCGGACTCACACCTGTTTGTTGATTACCATCCTTATTTAAGCCTGCCCTTTCAGTTGACTCGTTCTCACATCCTAACGTGACGTTTGCTGGGCATGGTGAAGCGGGTGCGTTCTTTCAAGATACAGTTCAGGCTCGAACACAGCGTAAAGGTAAGACAATCTAGATTTATTAAAACTTAAACAGACTAGGAAACAGAAAAGGCAAAACAAACAGAACTGGCATGGGAGCTAGGAGAAAACATAAGCATAGCGTAGGAGCTAGCAAAATAACCAGAAACGGGGATCAGCGTCGTCACTTGTTACGGGTAACAAAAGCTAGGATACGAGAACGAGTCAACTAAAAGGGCAGGCTTAAATATGGATGGTAATTAACAAACAGGTGTGAGTCCGGAAACAAGGAGCAGGTGAAACAAATAAGCAACCATGGTGACAGAACAAACAAGGTCAGTGCACAAACAAACTCAAAAATCCACAAAACCTATGATCCGGGTAGCGGATCATGACACCTAGGACCATTAAAGGAACATCTTTCACAAATAAGTGGTGAAGATTCCAGTCGATTACACCTATTTGACCTTCAGGAAACATGATTGATACCACCAAGTGTCGCTGTAGACATGGTATCTGTGAAGCTGAACTGTACAGTGGGGTTTTATGGACTGCAGTTTTGCCAGAACAAAATTTTCAAAACATTACCTCTTAAACCCTGGGCTTGAGAGGCTTGCTAAAAAAAAAAAAAGACATATCCAAATTAAATATTTTTTTCTTTGTATCTACAAGTGTCATGTTTTGTGGTCACGTTCTGTTTGGTTTTGGACTCATTATGCACTCTTGTTTGTTTTGTCACCATGACAACTCATAAGTTTCACCTGTTTTGTGTTCACAACTCATGCAGCTGATTTGTTTGGACTCATGCACCTGTTAATCACCACAGCACTATTTAAGCCTGTAGTTGCCAGGCAGTCAGCTGGTGACAGCACCCCCTACACACCCTTGATACCCGATTGATTACACGGTCCATGCCATAGTGCCCGTGCCAATGCTCTGTTGTTTTTGACTTCTTCACGCCACAGTAAGTGTTTCGTTGTTATGTCCACAGTTTAGTGAGTTTTTTTAGTTCATGTTTCATGTCCTAAGTTGTTTTTGCCTCCGCCTTGTGCGCGCCTTTGGTTTGGTACCTTTTGAGTGATTGATTAAAAGATGTCAGTACCCTTCACGCCATGTCCGGTCCAGTCGATTTGCACCACGGGAAAACAAATCACACCATAGTCCACGCCTTGACAACAACATCTAAGTGGATTATTTTGGTATCATGCACCTGTTAATCACCACAGCACTATTTAAGCCTGTAGTTGCCAGGCAGCCAGCTGGTGACAGCACCCCCTACACACCCTTGATACCCGATTGATTACACGGTCCATGCCATAGTGCCCGTGCCAATGCTCTGTTGTTTTTGACTTCTTCACGCCACAGTAAGTGTTTCATTTTTATGTCCACAGTTTAGTGAGTTTTTTTAGTTCATGTTTCATGTCCTAAGTTGTTTTTGCCTCCGCCTTGTGCGCGCCTTTGGTTTGGTACATTTTGAGTGATTAATTAAAAGATGTCAGTACCCTTCACGCCATGTCCGGTCCAGTCGATTTGCACCACGGGAAAACAAATCACACCATAGTCCACGCCTTGACAACAACATCTAAGTGGATTATTTTGGTATCATGCACCTGTTAATCACCACAGCACTATTTAAGCCTGTAGTTGCCAGGCAGTCAGCTGGTGACAGCACCCTCTACACACCCTTGATACCCGATTGATTACACGGTCCATGCCATAGTGCCCGTGCCAATGCTCTGTTGTTTTTGACTTCTTCACGCCACAGTAAGTGTTTCATTTTTATGTCCACAGTTTAGTGAGTTTTTTTAGTTCATGTTTCATGTCCTAAGTTGTTTTTGCCTCCGCCTTGTGCGCGCCTTTGGTTTGGTACCTTTCGAGTGATTGATTAAAAGATGTCAGTACCCTTCACGCCATGTCCGGTCCAGTCGATTTGCACCACGGGAAAACAAATCACACCATAGTCCACGCCTTGACAACAACATCTAAGTGGATTATTTTGGTATCATGCACCTGTTAATCACCACAGCACTATTTAAGCCTGTAGTTGCCAGGCAGTCAGCTGGTGACAGCACCCTCTACACACCCTTGATACCCGATTGATTACACGGTCCATGCCATAGTGCCCGTGCCAATGCTCTGTTGTTTTTGACTTCTTCACGCCACAGTAAGTGTTTTGTTTTTATGTCCACAGTTTAGTGAGTTTTTTTAGTTCATGTTTCATGTCCTAAGTTGTTTTTGCCTCCGCCTTGTGCGCGCCTTTGGTTTGGTACATTTTGAGTGATTGATTAAAAGATGTCAGTACCCTTCCGGCCCAGTCGATTTGCACCACGGGAAAACAAATCACACCATAGTCCACGCCTTGACAACAACATCTAAGTGGATTATTTTGGTATCATGCACCTGTTAATCACCACAGCACTATTTAAGCCTGTAGTTGCCAGGCAGTCAGCTGGTGACAGCACCCCCTACACACCCTTGATACCCGATTGATTACACGGTCCATGCCATAGTGCCCGTGCCAATGCTCTGTTGTTTTTGACTTCTTCACGCCACAGTGTTTCGTTTTTATGTCCACAGTTTAGTGAGTTTTTTTAGTTCATGTTTCATGTCCTAAGTTGTTTTTGCCTCCGCCTTGTGCGCGCCTTTGGTTTGGTACCTTTTGAGTGATTAATTAAAAGATGTCAGTACCCTTCACGCCATGTCCGGTCCAGTCGATTTGCACCACGGGAAAACAAATCACACCATAGTCCACGCCTTGACAACAACATCTAAGTGGATTATTTTGGTATCAAAGTTCGGAAGACTTACAGTTCCTGTGTATATGAAATGTACACCTGGTTTGTCATTTAATTTGTGAAATTACTTGCGACATTCAGTGGTACCTCAGTATACGGTTGGCCGAGCTTACGTGTTTTTCAGGATACGAGATGTCTCTCTATTTTTTAATACTTCAGGTCGCGGGGAAAATCAGGTTACGAGCCTCGGCATCGCTATCTGGTGTGGCGAATGTCACAAGTGAACATTCGGGCTTACTCGGTAGCATGTGCTTATAGCCCGATATCGAATTGGTGAAAAGGTTGGAACATAGCACTGCTAGTCTGTATCATACTGAAGCAGAATGAGTTGATTAGGCGAGCAAAGGACGTTAAAATAATATGTAAATGGGGTACATGTGTCCATTAAAATATGGAGGAGTCACTGATGGGGTTTGACAGAGAAGTTCTGAAGAGAAGTTCTAAAAGTCTGCCCTATCTCCAATGCTTTACATTATCATTACATTATTTCATAGAACTACTGTCGTTGTTTGTAGTACCTTACCCCATGAGAGTATGGGGTAACATACTGTCTGATTGTGGCGGTCCGCTCCCTGTAAGATCAGTGCCAGAGCTTGGTCCGCATCGCCGGCAGTAAGTCGGACCCGTTTCCAGTGACGGTTGGACTGCGCCAAGGCTGCCCTTTGTCACCGATTCTGTTCATAACTTTTATGGACAGAATTTCTAGGCGCAGTCAAGGTGTTGAGGGGATCTAGTTTGGTGGCTGCGGGATAAGGTCTCTGCTTTTTGAAGATGATGTGGTCCTGATGGCTTCATCTGGCCAAGATCTTCAGCTCTCACTGGATCAGTTCGCAGCCGAGTGTGAAGCAACTGGGATAAGAATCAGCACCTTCAAGTCCGAGTCCATGGTTCTCGCCCGGAAAAGGGTGGAGTGCCATCTCCGGGTTGGGGAGGATATCTTGCCCCAAGTGGAGGAGTTCAAGTACCTCGGAGTCTTGTTCAAGAGTGAGGGAAAAGTGACAGGCGGATCGGTCCGGCGTCCTCAGTAATGCGGACGCTGTATTGATCCGTTGTGGTGAAGAAGGAGCTAAGCCGGAAGGCAACGCTCTCAATCTCAATCGATCTACGTTCCCATTCTCACCTATGGTCATGAGCTTTGGGTTATGACCAAAAAGGGCAAGATCACGGGTACAAGCGCCCGAAAGGAGTTTCCTCTGCTGGGTGGCAGGGCTCTCCCTTACAGATAAGGTGAGAAGGTCTGCCATCCGGGTGGAGCTCAAAGTAAAGCTGCTGCTCCTCCACATCCAGAGGAACCAGATGAGGTGGTTCGGGTATCTGGTCAGGATGCCACCCGAACGCCTCCCTAGGGAGGTGTTTAGGGCACGTCCGACCGGTAGGAGGCCACAGGGAAGACCCAGGACACGTTGGGAAGACTATGTCTCCCGGCTGGCCTGGGAACGCCTCGGGATCCCCTTGGGAGGAGCTGGACGAAATAGCTGGGGAGAGGAATGTCTGAGCTTCCGCTCTTAGGCATCGGATAAGCGGAAGAAGATGGATGGACGGATATATTGTATTTTTTCATACAAAACTTATTATCTAAAAAGTTAGTTATTCTGTTAAGAACACATGTTCAAGTGTAACTGTTTAAATCGATTGATTTGAATTCATTTCTGTTTTGCAATACAAGTTCTGCAAGGCACAAGCTGCGTCACAGAACCAATTAAACTGGTATCCCGAGGTACCACTGTGTTCTGGTCGCGGGCTGCTTGCTTGTTTTCGACATTAGCCCATTTAAAGGCCTACTGAAACCCACTACTACCGACCACGCAGTCTGATAGTTTATATATCAATGATTAAATATTAACATTGCAACACATGCCAATACGGCCTTTTTAGTTTACTAAATTGCGATTTTAAATTTCCCGCAGAGTGTCGTGTTGAAAACATCGCGGTATGATGACGCGTGCGATTGACGTCTCGGGTTGTAGCGGACATTATTTTCCAGCCCGATCCAAGCTATAAGTAGTCTGCTTTAATTGCATAATTACACAGTATTCTGGACATCTGTGTTGCTGAATCTTTTGCAATTTGTTCAATTAATAATGGAGAAGTTAAAGTAGAAAGATGGAGGTGGGAAGCTTTTAGCCTTTAGCCACAAAAACACAGCCGGTGTTTCCTTGTTTAAAATTCCCGAAGGTGAAGCTTTACTATGGATCAGAGCGGTCAAGCGAACATGGATCCCGACTACATGTCAACCGGCAGTTTTTGGTGAGAAAATTGTGGCATTATACCGGAGACATGAGGAGCCAGCGTCCTCTTGCAGCTGCGTGACTTCCCTCAGAGACACTCGCGGTCAACACACCCGTGGCCACACCCTTCCGACTTACAGGTACTATTTAATCTCACTAAAACACTAGCAACACAAAAAGCAGAAAAGGGATCTTCCAGAATTATCCTAGTAAATGTGTCTAAAAACATCTGCAATCGCCCTTTTTTTTCTAGTCCTTCACTCTAAATTTCCTCATCCACAAATCTTTCATCCTCGCTCAAATTAATGGGGATATTGTCGCTTTCTCGGTCCCAATAGCTCTTGCTGCTGGAGACTATGATTATAAACAATGTGAGGATGTGAGGAGCCCTACAACCCGTGACGTCACGCGCACATCGTCCCCTACTTCCGGTTCAGGCAAGGCTTTTTTATTAGCGAACAAAAGTTGCGAACTTTATCGTGGATGTTTTCTACTAAATCCTTTCAGCAAAAATATGGCAATATCGCGAAATGATCAAGTATAACTAGGGGTGTAACGGTACACAAACATTTCGGTTTGGTACGTACCTTGGTTTAGAGGTCACGGTTCGGTTAATTTTCCGTACAGTAAGAAAACAACAAAATAACAATTTTTTGGTTATTTATTTACCAAATTTGTAAACAACGGCTTTATCCTTTCAACATTGGGAACACTATAATAATTCTACCCAGGTTAATCCACATTAAACCGCCTCAAGTTGTTGCTTTGATTAAATAAAATGACAAAACCTTTTCTTCTACATATAAAAAGTGCAACATTAAACAGTTTCAAGTCAACTCATCATGCTTAATTTATTACAGCATTTGGGAAGCCTGTAGTTGACTTTTATTTTGCATATACACACGCGCACACACACAGCAAAATGAGCTAACCTAACGCTAAAAGCTAATCAGCCTTCACCTCAACCCAGAACTATGAGAGAGCTGAGCTGCAGTATAAGTTTCTAGAAGGTCAACAGGCTCATAGTGATGTTTGTAATAGTTGTGACTGGGAAGTGTTTTTTTATAATTTGGAGAGTGTACGATGTCAGCTGCTCATCTGCTAGACACATATTTGCTGAATACGCACTGCTGATTGGCTTTGTATGTAACCAATCAGATGATTGTGTGGGCGGGACAATGCTGGGTGCTCACTGCTCAGAGGCAGGTGCAGGGCAGCTTGTTAAGACTTTAGTTTACAAACTCGTTCGATGCACCCTCGTACCGAACCGAAACCCCTGTATCGGAACGGTTCAATACAAATACACGTACCGTTACACCCCTAGAATGGACCTGCTATCCCCGTTTAAATAAGAAAATCTGAATTCTGTAGGCCGTGGATGAAAAGTTACACAATTGTTGCCTAGCATAGAAACACAAATACAACCACACTGTACAAGGGTCCGGTGGTTTTAACCCCAAAACGATTAGGACCTGAAAAAAAGACAACTAGATACATTGTAGAAGTTTGCTCCTTAGTCAGTGTGTTTGGACAAACCATTGATAGACCACTGCTGCACAAACCTACAAGAGGTATTGCATCATGCTACTTACTGCATAAATGTGGTCAGCAAACCCAATAACTCCAATGCCACTGCGACGGCTGCTCATTGGCGTTATCATTGTCCACTCGTTGGTCTCTGGGCTGTAAGACTCTGCAGTTTGCAAGGGTTCGTTCCCATTAAAACCGCCACAAACATATATCTGGAACCAAAAGGAGCATGACAAAGCAAATATGATACTTCAGGACACTTTTTAGGTTCCCCCACCTTGTCGTTGAGGGCCGTGCAGCTGGCGTCGCTCCTGAGTTCGTGCATGCTGGAAATAAGAGTCCACTGGTTGGTTTCAGGTCTGTAGTATTCTGCAGTCTTTAGTCGTACTCGTCCATCATAGCCTCCTAATGCATAGATGCACCCGTTCAGCACGGTTACGCTCACGTAGCAACGGCGATAGTGCATGGGCGCCACTTCCTGCCAGTTGTGTGAGGTCAGGTCGAAGCGGCTGACGGTGTTGTAATGTTCCGTGCCATCAAAGCCACCCAGACAATAGATGCAGTCATTGAGGAAGGCGGCGCCGCAGTAGGCGCGAGGTTGTTCCATGTCTTCTATAAAACTGATCCAACTGTTGGCGTGCACGTCGTAGGCCTCGACGCAATGGGTTGGATTGGCGCCGCTCCAGCCTCCGATCGCCAGTAGGATGGCTGAAGGCAGGCGAGGACGGGCCACCAGGTTGAAATATCCAAAAACAGAGTTTGTTGTCATGTGACGAAGCACGCGTGTAGCGAAAGCCACCATGTCCAGGCATTTGCTGCTGTTCTGCACCAGGTGATTGGACAGCACGTTGATGGTGATGTACTCCTCACTCGTCAGCGCCAGACGCACCTACACAGTGGCAAGACTGATATTTAAGATATTAAGAGATCCCTGTTTATTTCCATACGTATGTAACATCATACTTTAGGGCTTTATAGGTGGTTTGAATCTTAAAGGCCTACTGAAACCCACTACTACCCACCACGCAGTCTGATAGTTTATATATCAACGCATTCCAATACGGCCTTTTTAGTTTACTAAATTGCAATTTTAAATTTCCCGCGAAGTGTCCTGTTGAAAATGTTGCTGTATGATGACATCACCGGTTGTAGCGGATTTTTTCCCCCCAGCCCAATCCAAGCTATAAGTAGTCTGCTTTAATCGCATAATTACACAGTATTCTGGACATCTGTGTTGCCAAATCTTTTGCGATTTGTTCAATTGATAATGGAGACGTCAAAGAAGAAAGATGTAGCTGGGAAGCGGTGTATTGCAGCTGCCTTTAGCAACACAAACACAGCCGGTGTTTCCTTGTTAAAAAAACCCGAAGGTGAAGCTTTACTATGGAACAGAGCGGTCAAGCGAACATGGTTCCCGACCACATGTCAACCGGTGAGAAAATTGTGCTAATAAGTCGGCTCTTCATCATATCATCCTAGTAAATGTGTCTAATAACATCTGAATCGCTCTCACTGCCCTCGCCTTTTTTTTTTTTTCTAGTCCTTCATCCATGAATCTTTCATCCTCGCTCAAATTAATGGGGAAATTGTCGCTATCTCGGTCCGAATCGCTCTCGCTGCTGGTGGCTATGATTGTAAACAATGTGAGGATGTGAGGAGCTCCACAACCCGTGTCTTCTACTTCCGGTACAGGCAAGGCTTTTTTATAAGCGACCAAAAGTTGCGAACTTTATCGTCGATGTTCTCTACTAAATCCTTTCAGCAAAAATATGGCAATATCGCGAAATGATCAAGTATGACACATAGAATGGACCTGCTATCCCCGTTTAAATAAGAAAATCTCATTTCAGTAGGCCTTTAAAGCTAATTTCTCCCTACCAGACCATGGAGGGTACTCAAAAATATGTTATCCTAGGCCATGTCTCAAATGCTGTAGTGAATATCTTTGCAACTGTTTAGCTACATGCAGATTTCCACCAAACCGTACCGTATTTTTCGGACTATAAATCGCAGTTTTTTTCACTCAGGAGCGACTTATGTGTGAAATTATTAACACATTACCGTAGAATATCAAATAATATTATTTAGCTCATTCACGTAAGAGACTAGACGTATAAGATTTCATGGGATTTAGCAATTAGGAGTGACAGATTGTTTGGTAAACGTATAGCATGTTCTATATGTTATAGTTATTTGAATGACTCTTACCATAATATGTTAGGTTAACATAGCAGGCACCTTCTCTGTTGGTTATTTATGCCTCATATAACGTACACTTATTCAGCCTGTTGTTCACTATTCTTTATTTATTTTAAATTGCCTTTCAAATGTCTATTCTTGGTGTTGGGTTTCATCAAATAAATTTCCCCCAAAAATGCGATTTGTACTCCAGTGCGACTTATATATGTTTTTTTTCCTTCTTTACTATGCATTTTCGGCAGGTGGACTTATACTCCAGAGCGACTTATACTCCGAAAAATACGGTAGTTTGGTTCAGATTACAACAATACCTATCTAATCAAATCTTAGCTGGCTTGTGTACAATGGAGCTAAACACACTGCTATCCAGTGGTCGATAGAGAGGTTATTTTCATGTCAACGACTTAAAGGCCTACTGAAACCCACTACTACCGACCACGCAGTCTGATAATTTATATATCGATGATGAAATATTAACATTGCAACACATGCCAATACTGCCTTTTTAGTTTACTAAATTGCAATTTTAAATTTCCCGGGAGTTTTTTCTTGAAAACGTCGCGTAATGATGACGTGTACGCGGCTGTTAGGTAATGTGAGCGCTATGCACACCCATCCATCCATCCATCATCTTCCGCTTATCCGAGGTCGGGTCGCGGGGGCAACAGCCTAAGCAGGGAAACCCAGACTTCCCTCTCCCCAGCCACTTCGTCTAGCTCTTCCCGGGGGATCCCGAGGCCTTCCCAGGCCAGCCGGGAGACATAGTCTTCCCAACGTGTCCTGGGTCTTCCCCGTGGCCTCCTACCGGTTGCACGTGCCCTAAACACCTCCCTAGGGAGGCGTTCGGGTGGCATCCTGACCAGATGCCCGAACCACCTCATCTGGCTCCTCTCGATGTGAAGGAGCAGCGGCTTTACTTTGAGTTCCTCCCGGATGGCAGAGCTTCTCACCCTATCTCTAAGGGAGAGCCCCGCCACACGGCGGAGGAAACTCATTTCGGCCGCTTGTACCCGTGATCTTATCCTTTCGGTCATGACCCAAAGCTCATGACCATAGGTGAGGATGGGAACGTAGATCGACCGGTAAATTGAGAGCTTTGCCTTCCGGCTCAGCTCCTTCTTCACCACAACGGATCGGTACAACGTCCGCATTACTGAAGACGCCGCACCGATCCGCCTGTCGATCTCACGATCCACTCTTCTCTCACTCGTGAACAAGACTCCTAGGTACTTGAACTCCTCCACTTGCTATGCACACACACACAGCTAAAAGTCGTCTGCTTTAACGGAATAATTACACAGTATTTTGGATATCTGTGTTGCTGAATCTTTTGCAATTTGTTCAATTAATATTGGAGAAGTCAAAGTAGAAAGACGGAGTTGGGAAGCTTTAGCCTTTAGCCACACGAACATACGGTGATTCCTTGTTTAAAATTCCCGGAGGTGAAGCTTTACTATGGATCAGAGCGGTCAAGCGGCCACGGATCCCGACCGAATGTCAACCAGCAGGTTTCGGTGACAAAATGGTGGTAAAAAGTCGCTTCTTACCAGAGATCAGCTGAGCTTGCCCCGTCCATAAAGCTGCCGTTGACTTCACTGAGACATTGGCGTCAACACACCCGGGGACTAAACCTCCGACTATCAGGTACTGTTTAACTTACTAAAACACTATCAATACAATAGAAAGATAAGGGATTTCCCAGAATTATCCTAGTAAATGTGTCTAAAAACATCTGAATCCGTCCCAATGCAATCACCTTTTTTTTTTGTTTTTCTTTTTCTAGTCCGTCGCTATCAATATCCTCAAACACGAATCTTTCCTCCTTGCTCAAATTAATGGGGAAATTGTCGTTTTCTCGGTCCGAATAGCTGATTTTGTTGGAGGCTCCCATTAAAAACAATGTGAATATGTGAGGAGCCATCAAACATGTGACGTCATCGTCTGCGACTTCCGGTAGAGGCAAGGCTTTTCTGTTAGCA
Source organism: Nerophis ophidion (assembly GCF_033978795.1). Taxonomy (NCBI): domain Eukaryota; kingdom Metazoa; phylum Chordata; class Actinopteri; order Syngnathiformes; family Syngnathidae; genus Nerophis; species Nerophis ophidion. The sequence goes on from NC_084624.1 coordinate 50,040,319, forward strand.
CCAAAAGTTGCAAACTTTATCGTGGATGTTCTCTACTAAATCCTTTCAGCAAAAATATGGCAATATCGCGAAACGATCAAGAATGACTCATAGAATGGACCTGCTATCCCCGTTTAAATAAGAAAATCTCATTTCAGTAGGTCTTTAAGAAAGGAACGGGAAGAAATCGAGACTTGTGTCGGAGAATCGACGACAAAAAAAATGAACACTCTAAATACGTACAAACTTGACTGTAGAAATGCAAAGGTAATCTGGATTTACCAGTACAATAAACCAGATTGCTTGGTGAAAACATGGCTTACTTTGTGGTCCTATTGTTTACTATGTAATTTATCAACACTAGAACTCCCAGAGAGCAGCCATTTGGCTTTTCCACCTATAAAACCTAGGCAGAGCAAAAAATCTTGGGAGTTCATCCCATCCATTTACTATGCCGCCCCATAATGGGGCGGCATAGCTCGGTTGGTAGAGCGTCCGTGCCAGCAACTTGAGGGTTGCAGGTTCGATTCCCACTTCCGCCATCCTAGTCACTGCCGTTGTGTCCTTGGGCAAGACACTTTACCCACCTGCTCCCAGTGCCACCCACACTGGTTTAAATGTAACTTAGATATTGGGTTTCACTATGTAAAGCGCTTTGAGTCACTAGAGAAAAGCGCTATATAAATATGTTTCACTTCACTTCACTTCACCGCTTATTCCCTTTCGGGGTCGCGGGGGGCGCTGGCGCCTATCTCAGCTACAATCGGGCGGAAGGCGGTGTACACCCTGGACAAGTCGCCACCTCATCGCAGGGCCAACACAGATAGACAGACAACATTCACACACTAGGGCCAATTTAGTGTTGCCAATCAACCTATCCCCAGGGTGCATGTCTTTGGAAGTGGGAGGAAGCCGGAGTACCCGGAGGGAACCCACGCATTCACGGGGAGAACATGCAAACTCCACACAGAAAGATCCCGAGCCTGGATTTGAACACAGGACTGCAGGACCTTTGTATTGTGAGGCAGACGCACTAACCCCTCTGCCACCGTGAAGCCCAAAAAAATCTTGGGAGTTCTAGTGTTAAATGTATTTAACATAGTTAGATCAATACAAACCAGTTGATAAATAATAGTTACTAAGTCCAAAGTGCTTGTTGACTTACTCGGGCTAGGAGTACCGCCAGGTTTCTGCCACGTTCCCTTGGTGCTTGTGCAATCCAGTGGAGGATGGCCTCAAAAACGGTGTTTTCCTTTTTCACTATCAGGTCGTCTCTGTCAAGGATTTCACACAAGTCCTGAATGGAGAGTTGCCGCAACTCATCAGCGTTTGCAACTTCCTCAAAGTGGTATAGGATGAATTGGTAGGCCTTGAGCTGCAGCTCCGGGGTGTAGCAGTTCTTTGTGAACTGCCAGATGCCGATGCAGTTCTCAGGGCAGAGCTGCTCTGTTAGAAACGCGCAGCAGGTTTGAACAATGGCCGTCATGTTGAATTTATCAGCCGCTATCAACAAGTCTTTTACATTGTCCTCTGTGACCGACACTGAGTCGGTGTATGCAAAATCAATGAAGAGCTGCATCAGGTGAGGGGTAAGCCCGTGTATGATATAGTCCCTCTGGTCTGGGGTGGACCATCGTAGGAAGAGGGCTCTGTGCAACAGGGGTGGAAACACAAAATGAGATTTCAATTGATTACATTTACCGAGGAACTATTTTTCCCTAAAATTGACTCACCTAAAGTACGGGCTGCAGTTGCACAAGATGATCTTATGAATGTGAAACTCTTCATTGTGAACTTTGATGACTGCATCGCTAAGTCCTCTTACTAGACGCAGTCCATGGTACACAGAGCCAGACTTGTATGGAATTTTACCATCATAACTCATCTTGAATTTGTTGCCATTTCTTAACACTTTTGGCATCCGCGGAGTCTCAGCAGAAGTCACATAAGCCAGGGGGCGGGGGCGGGGGGGGGGTCTGGCATTACATCATTCAGACATTCTGTGTCAAAAGCCACCGCCGCCATCAGGGGTTACATCATCAGCATCATCAAAGCACCTCTACCTTAATGTTAAGAAAATCATCACTGGGTTATGTCGTTCCACACCCAAAACCGACTTGCCGAACCAGGAAATGTAATCTTAAAATCTTCTCGAGCGCCACATTTTCACTGATCACAGTTTTTATATACACTATATCACCAAAAGTGATCGGAATCAGCTGTGTATAAAATCAAGCACTCAGGCATGGAGATTATTTCTACAAATATTTGTGAAAGAATAGGCTGCTTTCAGTGATTTCCAGCGTGGAACTGTCATAGGATGCCAACTGTGCAACAAATCCAGTTGTGAGATTTCCTCGCTCCTAAATATTCCAAAGTCAACTGTTGGCTTCGTTATAAGAAAATGGAAGAGTTTGGGAACAACAGCAACTCAGCCACCAAGTGGTAGGCCGTGTAAACTGACAAGAGAGGGCTCAGCGAATGCTAAAGCGTACAGTGCAAAAAAAGTCGCCAGTTTTCCGCACAGTCAGTTGCTACAGAGCTCCAAACTTCAAGTGACCTTCCAATTAGCCCACGCACAGCACGCAGAGAACTTCATGGAATGGGTTTCAAAGGCCGATTAGTTGCATCCGAGCCATACATCACCAAGTCCAACGCAAGGCGTCGGATGAAGTGGTGTAAAGCGGTGGTCCCCAACCACCGGGCCGTGGCTTGATTAGTACCGGGCCGCAGAAGAATTTTTTATAAATTCTTATTACTTGTTTAATTTAATTTTTTTGTTTATTTATAATTTCTTTATTAAATCAACATAAAAAATACAAGATACACTTCCAATTAGTGCACCAACCCAAAAAACCTCCCTTTTTCATGTCAAAACCCCCCCACCCCCCGTCGCCGGGCCGCGGGACAAATTATCAAGCGTTGACCGGTCCGCAGCTACAAAAAGGTTGGGGACCACTGGTGTAAAGCACGTCGCCACTGGACTCTAGAGCAGTGGCGACGCCTTCTCTGGACTGATGAATCACGCTTTTCCATCTGGCAATCTGAAGGATGAGTCTGGGATTGGAGGTTGCCAGGAGAACGCAACATTTCGGATTGTGAAATTTGGTGGAGGAGGAATTATGATGCGGGGTTGTTTTTCAGGAGTTGGGCTTGGCCCCTTAGTTCCAGTGAAAAGGAACTTTGAATGCTCCAGGATACCAAAACCCATCCATCCATCCATTTTGTACCGCTTATTCCCTTTTGGGGTCGCGGGGGGCGCTGGCGCCTATCTCAGCTACAATCGGGCGGAAGGCGGGGTACACCCTGGACAAGTCGCCACCTCATCGCAGGGCCAACACAGATAGACAGACAACATTCACACACTAGGGCCAATTTTTAGTGTTGCCAATCAACCTATCCCCAGGTGCATGTCTTTGGAAGTGGGAGGAAGCCGGAGTACCCGGAGGGAACCCACGCATTCACGGGGAGAACATGCAAACTCCAGACAGAAAGATCCCGAGCCTGGATTTGAACCCAGGACTGCAGGACCTTCGTATTGTGAGGCAGATGCACTAACCCCTCTGCCACCGTGAAGCCCCGGATACCAAAACATTTTGGACAATTCCATGCTCCCAACGTAGTGGGAACAGTTTGGAGCGGGCCGCTTCCTCTTCCAACATGACTGTGCAGCGGTGCACAAAGTAAGGTCCATAAAGACATGGATGACAGAGTCTGGGGTGGATGAACTTGACTGGCCTGCACGGAGTCCTGACCTGAACCCAATAGAACACCTTACGGATGAATTAGAACGGAGACTGAAACCCAGGCCTTCTCGGCCAACAACAGTGTGTGACCTCACCAATCAATCTTACAAAAATGGTTGAAAATTCCTATAAACACACTCCAAAACCTTGTGGACAGCCTTCCCAGAAGGGTTGAAGCTGTAATAGCCGCAAAAGGTGGACCGATGTCATATTGAACCCTATGGGTTAGGAATGGGATGGAACTTCAAGTTCATATGTGAGTCAAGGCAGGTGGCCAAATACTTTTGGCAATATAGTGTATTTGGGAAGAATTTAAACATACATCTATTAAAAACATTATGTATAAAAACAAAAGTCTCTGCGGAGCTAGAACAGCTTTTCATCTTTTAGGGTGATTTTGTATGAGATGGTTGAGTTACTCCGGAAGAAGGAAGTGTTTCAAGGCAATTAAATGTTGTTTTATTTATAAGAACATTTTAGTGACTCACCAATATTGCTCATGAGAGATGTATTGGTTTGTGATCACCCTCCCATGTTCATTCCAAAGCTGTTTGATTACTGGCTTAATTACAGGGTTAGGTCTGTGTTATGGACTTACCTTCACTAGACTGTTCCAGATGTTACTACTTCTGCTCAGTCATTGAGTCCATGCTTCATACTGATCTTGATAAAGTGAATGTTTTCTTCGTCATCATTGTTGCAACCTATGCATTAAACACGGTGAAAACTAAAAATATGGTGATTCAATCAATCAACCAATCAATGTTTACTTATATAGCCCTAAATCACTAGTGTCTCAAAGGGCTGCACAAACCACCACGACATCCTCGGTAGGCCCACATAAGGGCAAGGAAAACTCACACCCAGTGGGACATCGGTGACAATAATGATCCAGTGGGACGTCTGTGACAATAATGATTATGAGAACCTTAGAGAGGAGGAAAGCAATGGATGTCGAGCGGGTCTAACATGATACTGTGAAAGTTCAATCCACAATGGATCCAACACAGTCGCGAGAGTCCAGTCCAAAGCGGGTCCAACTCAGCAGCGAGAGTCCCGTTCACAGCGGAGCCAGCAGGAAACCATCCCAAGCGGAGGCGGATCAGCAGCGCAGAGATGTCGAGGCGGATCAGCAGCGCAGAGATGTCCCCAGCCGATACACAGGCAAGCAGTACATGGCCACCGGATCGGACCGGACCCCCTCCACAGGGGAGAGTGGGAAGAGTGGGACATAGAAGAAAAAGAAAAGAAACAGCAGATCAACTGGTCTAAAAAGGGAGTCTATTTAAAGGCTACAGTATACAAATGAGTTTTAAGGTGAGACTTAAATAATTCTACTGAGGTGGCATCTCGAACTGTTACCGGGAGGGCATTCCAGAGTACTGGAGCCCGAACGGAAAACGCTCTATAGCCCGCAGACTTTTTTGGGGCTTTGGGAATCACTAACAAGCCGGAGTCCTTTGAACGCAGATTTCTTGCAGGGACATATGGTACAATACAATCGGCAAGATAGGATGGAGCTAGACCGTGTAGTATTTTATACGTAAGTAGTAAAACCTTAAAGTCACATCTTAAGTGCACAGATTAAAATCTTCAAGAATAATTTATAGGACAGACAACAATTTACCCATTTGTTGTTATACAAACCCAAAACAAAATACAACGATCCGTTCACATTTCAAATTGTTTTTTAAAAACCATGGACGTTGTGTCCTCTGGACCAAAGAGGAAAAGAACCATCCGGTTTGTTATAGGTGCCAAAGTTCAGAAGCTAGCATCTGTGATGGTATGGGGGTGTATTTGTGCCCAAGGCATGGGTAACTTACACATCTGTGAAGGCACCATTAATGCTGAATAGTCCATACAGGTTTTGGAGCAACATATAGTTGCCATCCAAGCAAAGTTATCATGACGCCCCTGCTTATTTCAGCCAGACAATGCCAAGCCACGTGTTACGACAGCGTAGCTTCATAGTAAAAGAGTGCAGGGTACTAGACTGGCCTGCCTGTAGTCCAGACCTGTCTCCCATTGAAAATGTGTGGCGCCTTATGAAGCCTAAAATACCACAACGGAAACCCCGGAATGTTAAACAACTTAAGCTGTACATCAAGCAAGAATGGGAAAGAATTCCACCTGAAAAGCTTCAAAAAATTGGTCTCAGTTCCCAAACGTTTAATGAGTGTTGTTAAAAGGAAAGGCCATGTAAGACAGTGGTAAAAATGCCCATGTGCCAACTTTTGCTGCATTTAAAATCTAAGTTAATGATTATTTGCAAAAAAAAAATAAGTTTCTCAGTTTGAACATTAGATATCTTGTATTTGCAGTCTATTCAATTGAATACAAGTTGTAAAGGATTTGAAATCATTGTATCCTGTTTGTATTTAAGTCTCATTTAAGTCTCATCTTAAAACTCATCTGTATACTCTAGCCTTTAAATAGACCTCCTTTTTAGACCAGTTGATCTGCCGCTTCTTTTCTTTCTCCTATGTCCCCCCCTCCCTTGTGGAGGGGGTCCGGTCCGATGACCATGAAGTACTGACTGTCCAGAGTCGAGACCCAGGATGGACCGCTCGTCGGGACCCAGGATGGACCGCTCGCCTGTATCGGTTGGGGACATCTCTACGCTGCTGATCCGCTTGAGATGGTTTCCTGTGGACGGGACTCTCGCTGCTGTCTTGGAGCCACTATGGATTGAACTTTCACAGTATCATGTTAGACCCGCTCGACATCCATTGCTTTCCGTCCCCTAGAGGGGGGGGGGGGTTGCCCACATCTGAGGTCCTCTCCAAGGTTTCTCATAGTCAGCATTGTCACTGGCGTCCCACTGAATGTGAATTCTCTCTGCCCACTGGGTGTGAGTTTTCCTTGCCCTTTTGTGGGTTCTTCCGAGGATGTTGTAGTCGTAATGATTTGTGCAGTCCTTTGAGACATTTGTGATTTGGGGCTATATAAATAAACATTGATTGATTGATTGATTTACAAATTACACAACGTGCCAACTTTACTGGTTCGGGGTTTTGCACCGTATTTTTCAGAGCATAAGTCGCTTTGGAGTATAAGTTGCACCTGCCGAAAATGCATAATAAATAAAAAAAAACAACATACCGTATTTCCTTGAATTGCCGCCGGGGCGCTAATTAATTTAAAACCTCATTCCTGCGCTTACCAAAGGCATGTGGTAAAAGTAAGCATGCGCTAATTATTTTAAAACCTCTTCTCACTCCGGCACTTACCAAAGGCATGCAGTAAAAAAATTGAGTGTGATGTAAGCTTGGACCTTAAATCCTACTGAATAGCTCTTAATCTTCTTCCCTTTATGCGATTTCAAATTACCGGTATTGAAAACTAGCCTCGTAAATTTAGAAAATGATGACAGGGGAACTGTCACTCGTGACGTCACGAGTTTGACCAGGCGGTACTTATTTTGGGAAGCGAGTTTGACCCGGCAGTAATTCAAGGCAGGCGCATGCTATATGCCCTGCGGCAATTCAAGGAAATACGGTATATAAGTCGCATTTTGGGGGGAAATATATTTAATAAAACCTAACACCAAGAATAGACATTTGAAAGGCAATTTAAAATAAATAAAGAATAGTGAACAACAGGCTGAATAAGTGTACGTTATATGAGGCATAAATAACCAACTGAGAAGGTGCCTGTTATGTTCCATCCATTTTCTACCGGTTATTCCCTTTGAGGTGGCGGGGGGGCGCTGGTGCCTATCTCAGCTACAATCGGGCGGAAGGCGGCGTACACCCTGGACAAGTCGCCACCTCATCGCAGGGCCATGCCCTGTATGTTAACCTAACATATTATGGTAAGAGTCATTCAAATAACTATAACATATAAATAATAAATAAATGGGTTGTACTTGTATAGCGCTTTTCTACCTTCAAGGTACTCAAAGCACTTTGACACTACTTCCACATTCACCCATTCACACACACATTCACACACTGATGGAGGGAGCTGCCATGCAAGGCGCTAACCAGCACCCATCAGGAGCAAGGGTGAAGTGTCTTGCTCAAGGACACAACGGACGTGACCAGATTGGTACTAGGTGGGATTTGAACCAGGGACCCTCGGGTTGCGGACGGCCACTCTACCACTGCGCCACGCCGTCCCTAGAACATGCTATACGTTTACCAAACAATCTGTCACTCCTAATCGCTAAATCCCATGAAATCTTATACGTCTAGTCTCTTACGTGAATGAGCTAAATAATATTATTTGATATCTTACAGTAATGTGTTAATAATTTCACACATAAGTCGCTCCTGAGTATAAGTCGCACCCCCCGGCCAAACTGGAAAAAAAAACTGCGACTTATAGTCCAAAAAATACCGTCCATGTCTCACAACAAAAGTCATATCTTAATTTCAGACGTTTAATTCAAACTGCAACATAAACACTGCATTTCAAGCTACAGAGAATGTTTATAGACAACTCGCTACTCCTTTTCGGACGTGCTGTAATGAAACAACGGAAAATATGTGATGTGTACCGAATGTACACAGTCCTGTCACATTGTCTGCGGGCTATAGAGCGTTTTCCGTTCGGGCTCCAGTACTCTGGAATGCCCTCCCGGTAACAGTTGGAGATGCTACCTCAGTAGAAGCATTTAAGTCTCACCTTAAAACTCATCTGTATACTCTAGCCTTTAAATAGACCTCCTTTTTAGACCAGTTGATCTGCCGCTTCTTTCCTTTCTCCTATGTCCCCCCCTCCCTTGTGGAGGGGGTCCGGTCCGATGACCATGGATGAAGTACTGGCTGTCCAGAGTCGAGACCCAGGATGGACCGCTCGCCTGTATTGGTTGGGGACATCTCTACGCTGCTGATCCGCTTGAGATGGTTTCCTGTGGACGGGACTCTCGCTGCTGTCTTGGATCCGCTTGAACTGAACTCTCGCGGCTGTGTTGGAGCCACTATGGATTGAACTTTCACAGTATCATGTTAGACCCGCTCGACATCCATTGCTTTCGGTCCCCTAGAGAGGGGGGGTTGCCCACATCTGAGGTCCTCTCCAAGGTTTCTCATAGTCAGCATTGTCACTGGCGTCCCACTGGATGTGAATTCTCCCTGCCCACTGGGTGTGAGTTTTCCTTGCCCTTTTGTGGGTTCTTCCGAGGATGTTGTAGTCGTAATGATTTGTGCAGTCCTTTGAGACATTTGTGATTTGGGGCTATATAAATAAACATTGATTGATTGATTGATTGGTAGTGATTACACTCTGGTGCTCACTCCTGACAATAGTCCATTCCAAGTCAGTCTTTAGAGCAAAAGGCTCACTCTCACTGCCTGTAATGACTTGACATGGTGCAAGTGCTCTAGAGCAGCAGATCAATAATCCAAACCCACAATCCATCAGTGGGAGCATTTCATGGGTTATGACTGAAATGTGATTCCACTTGTCTGCATTCTCACATGCGGGGATTTGTGTTCATTCAATTGGAATGAAGTCCCTGGAATAGGCTGGAGATATTTTGATGGTAATTTCTAAGGAATAATAGCCTCGGACTTTACGTCCACTGATTCCCTGACTTTGTATGGTGCTTAGGTTGCATAGGATGTTCCTCACCTCTTTGGGTTTTGCTCCAATAAATAAGCATTTATTGCTTGCAACTTTTTTTTATTTTTAATAATCAATCCAACAAAACAACACTCAACAACACCACTGTTATGATCCGCTGCCCGGATAGTATTCTGATTGGATTCTTTTGGTTTTTGGACTCCTTTGGTTCCTGTTTGTGCACCTCCTGAGTTGGTTACCATAGTTATTATATTCACCTGCCGCTTGTTCCGGACGCGCACCTGTGTTTTGTAATCACTGACATTATTTAAGCCTGCCTTCTCCAGTCAGTCAGTCTGGCTCCCTAATTTGCAATACGCTCTGTACCTGCTAGTTTCCCCACTAGGCTCTTTTACTTGCTAGCTCCCACGCTAGCCCCTTTGTTTTTTTGCCTTCTGTGCTTTGAGCAGGTTTTTCTTTGTTAAGGTCTGATTTATTTTGAAATAAATCATTTATTCCTACCTTCACGTTGTGTCCGAAGCCCGTCTGCATTCTTGGGAGAACGAACTCCGCACCACGATGCGACCCGGTCGTTACAACCACAACAATACAACTCCAACTCCAAAACCAAACCCAGCCCAGCAACACCCAGAACCGCAATTGACCTCCCGCCCCCTCTGGGGGAGACCGGATGCAATGGACGTCGAGTGGGTCTGGCATAATATTGTGAACGTCCAGTCCATAGTGGATCCAACATAATAGTGAGAGTCCAGTCCATAGTGGATCTAACATAATAGTGAGAGTCCAGTCCATAGTGGCGCCAGCGGGAGACTATCCCGAGCGGACACGGGTCAGCAGCGCGGAGATGTCCCCAACCGATGCACAGGCGAGCGCTCCAACCTGGGTCAAGACTCTGGACAGCCAGCACTTCATCCATGGCCACCGGACCTGTGCCCCCGGGGCAAAGGAGAAAAGAAAAGAAACGGCAGATCAACTGGTCTAAAAAGGGGGTCTATTTAAAGGCTAGAGTATACAAATGAGTTTTAAGATGGGACTTAAATGCTTCTACTGAGGTAGCATCTCTAACTGTTACCGGGAGGGCATTCCAGAGTACTGGAGCTCGAATAGAAAACGCTCTACATATTACAAAAATAGTAGAGAAAGGCCCTACCTCTACCGGAAGTCGCAGTCACATTGTTTTTAATGGGAGTTTCCAACAAAAAGTGCTATTCGGACCGAGAAAACGACAATTTCCCCATTAATTTGAGCGAGGATGAAAGTTTGAGGATGTTGATAGCGACGGACTACAAAAAAAAAATTAAAAAAAGTTAAAACAAAAAAACCCGATTGCATTGGGACGGATTCCGATGTTTTTAGACACATTTACTAGGATAATTCTGGGAAATCCCTTATCTTTCTATTGTGTTGCTAGTGTTTTAGTGAGTTAAATAGTACCTGATAGTCTGTGCACGTCCACGGGTGTCTTGACGCCAGTATCTCAGGGGACTCGAGGGCAGCTATGGACGGCACAAGCTCAGCTTTTCTCCGGTAAGTAGCGACTTTTTACCACAATTTTCTCACCGAATCCTGCAGGTTGACATTTCGTCGCGATCCATGTTTGCTTGACCGCGCTCTGATCCAAAGTAAAGTTTCACCTTTAAACAAGGAATCACCGTGTGTTTGTGTGGCTAAAGGCTAAAGCTTCCCAACTCCATCTTTCTACTGTGACTTCTCCAATATTAATTGAACAAATTGCAAAAGATTCAGCAACACAGATGTCCAAAATACTGTGTAATTATGCCGTTAAAGCAGACAACTTTTAGCTGTGTGTGTGTGCAGCGCTCATACTTCCTAAAAACCTGTGACGTCTTGCGTACACGTCATCATTGCACAACGTTTTCAAGACGAAACTCCCTGGAAATGTAAAATTGTAATTTAGTAAACTAAAAAGGCCGTTTTTGCATGTGTTGCAATGTTAATATCATTGATATATAAACTATCAGACTGCATGGTGGGTAGTAGTGGGTTTCAGTAGGCCTTTAACCTTCACAGCCACCTAGTGGACTTTCAACTAATTGCATCACATATTATACAGCTGTGGTTTTGAATGTTATGGACAACTTGCGCACGTCTTTACACTTTGAGTGAGGATTTTTGGAAACCATAAAAACATTTCTCTGTTTACAACGTTGTAGACTTGTGTGATACCTCATCCTTTGGCACAGGTCACAATTAGGTAGGCGCCCTTTCCCCTTCTCCCGTCGAGTCCCTGAACGCATCTGTGAGCATGCGCACCAGGCCCGGCCCGCAGCCGTCTCATCTCTCGCGAGGAACGACGCCGTTATCGTACCTTCGACAAACAACACGAGAATTCATCATTCACACGGTAATATAAGCCCGTCTTCGCCGGCGAACTACTTGTTCGCCAGTAGAGGGGAAATAATCCATTTTAAAACAAAGGGTATCGTTATTTTTCCTCAAAGGTTTACAAATAGGTTTGCGATATTTTCATGGCCTTTAGGCCCAGTTAGCATGCTAACACCGAGGTACGTACCGAACAGAGATTTTTGTGTACCGTTACACCCCAAATATATATATATATATATATATATATACATACATATATATATATATATATATATATATATATATTAGGGCTGGGCAACGATTAAAATGTTTAATCGAAGTTAATCGCACTATTTCTCTGATTAATCGCGATTAACTGCATTGTACACGCAAAGCCCAATAATGAATTCAAAAGTAGTGTGTAGTGCACCTTTATT